>NC_141997.1:40098497-40264997 GCF_049901715.1 Pseudonaja textilis | reverse complement strand
CCCCCAGGAGTGAGGTGGGAATGGAGATTTTATAGTATCTTTCCCTGCCATGTCCACCAAGCCACGCCCACCAAACCACACCACACCCACAGAACCGGTAGTAAAAAAAATTGAATCCCACCACTGCTGTGAGGGGAGTTGGGCTGAGGGAGAGCTTCTGGCCCAAAGTCACTCAGCTGGCTTTCATGGCTAAGACAGGATTTGAACTCACGTCACATGCTTTCTAGTGTGGAAAGCTACCCTCCCCCTCTTAGAAGAATGAAATATTTTGAAAAATATTTTTAAAAATCAGGATAAAATATTTCTCCTACAAGAGAAATAAAAATCTTAAGGGAGACAGAAAGAGCCTCATCTCTCTGCCCTCCTCCCAAGCCGATATTGAGCTGGGGCAGCTTTAGAAATGCAGATTTGATAATCCATTACTGTCTGCAGCAAAGTCTGGCTCTGAAGAAAGGTAGGGTTAGCCTTCGGCCACAATAGGACTTCCCCAACAAGCCCCTTCATTGCATCAGCCAAACTTCAACCAAACTTAGCTCAGGCAAACTCCTAGGATTTGTACACGGCCCTATGGGAGTCTGACAACAGTCAATACAATACATGTTCTTGCACAGGAACAGGAAGCTCAATTCCAAAGCCCGAGAGAAGGTATACTTACCCCCTCACTCTCAACTCCATGTGCCCAGAAGAACCCAACCGCTTCTGCTTCATCATTAAACCGTCTTTCCAATTAGCCTCCATGTTTCCAGTGTCTTTCTCCCAGCTTAGAACTGAACCAGATGGATATTTCTTCCAACGCTTAGCTTGGTGCCTTAACCACTAGACCAAACTGGCTCCTGTGATAAAATAGTCTGAAGACTAATTTAAAAAAAAAAAAAACAGAACAAAAACAAAATGTATATCTCCTTGTAATGTTCGAACAAAGAGGAATTGGTGTTTTTATGCAGAGAAATTGCACTGGCCAAGACTTAAGTTATGTCATGCAAGTTAATACTGCCCGAATTGTAGCTTGGATAGCCTGCGTTTAGTGAATCGGCCCCTGCCAACTTGATCATCCATTACTGGCCAAGTGTTGCATTAACCCAACCAGTAACCGCACATGATAGCGCAGTTTGCATTTTCTCTGCCTTCAGCTCTGGATTTGCGCTTCTTTTTGAGCGCAGGAATTATTATTTTTCCTCCAACTACCTTCCTGTCTCCTCATTTGGTTTTCCTCTGTCTCCTGAGCCTGTTCTACCCTATACTTATTTTTAATGAATGACAGATCGTAGAAATAGCCATTTGCTACGGATGGAGAGAGAGAGAGTCCTTCTTTTGTGTGTGGTTTTTCTAAGATTTGAGGCACCCGGTGCTTTCCTAATTTCTCTTCCCCCACCCCTACTTCACTGCAGCTTTGAGAATTTGCTTTGGGGAAGGTAGCTGCCATGGAAGAAGTAGGTCAGGACATTTAGTGTCCATTCAATGTTAGAATGGCACCGGGGAAAACAAATGATGTAGGACTGTTTTTTGCACTTACAACCACGGCAACATCTCCATGGTCATGTGGTCAAAATTCAGATGCTTGGCTCATATTTATGACCATTGCGGTTTCCCAGGGTCCTTTTTCGACCACCTGACAAGCAAAATCAATGGGGAAGTGAGTGTCCCTTAACAACCATGTTAGTAACTGTTGGGAGGAAAATCCATTTGGTTCAGTTCCAAGCTGGGAGAAAGACACTGGAAACATGGAGGCTGATTGGAAAGATGGTTCAAATGATGAACAGAACCAACAGCATTTATGGTTCTGGTGCAGCTGACAAAATGGAGCTGAGAGTGGGTGGGTTTTTATACCTTCTTTGGGTTTTGTATTTGAGCTTCCTGTTCCTGTGCAAGAACATGTCCTTTAATATTCTATTGGATGTTGTCAGATTCCTATGGGGTCATGCAGGGGTTATGTAAGGGTCATAGCTGGCTCTATAGGCAAAAGAGGAAATGCAGATCCTAGGTGTTTGTCTGAGCTAATTTTGTCAACCTTTTGTTTGTTGCTTATCTGAGTTTCTGTCTTGACCCAGTCTTTCTGAATGGATTACCAAATCTGCATTTCTAAAAACTTAGTTTCTTAGTCCTTAGTTTCTGCTTAGGGCAGGGAAATTGGAGCTGGTTTCTGAATAAGCTGGCCCATTTTTTCTTAATGGGCACAAAATATCTGCTGGGGGGCTATTAAGAAAGACTGGGTCTGCTTTCTGTCTTTTGTTTTAAAAAAACCCCATATTTCTCCATTAGGAAAATATAATATTCTGCCTTTTTAATATTTCCAAAAATATGCCATTTTTCTGGAGGATAGGTGCTGACTTTCTACATACCATAACATCTGCAGTGATTCACTTACAACAAAATCATAAAATGGGGCAAAACTTACTTAACAACTATGTCGCTTAGCAACAGAAATTTTGGGCTCAATTGTGGTCATCAGCCAAGGAATAAGTGATCAATTTTCTCAAGAATTGATAAGTTTGGGATTTCTAAGAAATTTGCTACATGGATTAACATAGTGGAGATATTGCAAAAAGAAAAAAAAATCAGATTATAATCCAGGAAGTTTAATGTGTAAGAAGAAAGGTTGACCTTACAGATGGAGGCTAAATGATATTCTGCTATAAAAAAGAATAAGTAATTGAGGATTGTACAAAGAAGCTGGAGGAATTCTTTGAGGTTAATTTAAAAAAAGACACTGACATAAGGACGGTACGCTTATGCCTTTATGAGAGAACCATCACTACTACACAATGGTATATTGAAAAGATAAAGGGAAGAGAAGACACCAAAGAGATTAAAATGAAAGGATAAATTAAACATGTTTTCAGGAAGGTGAGGTGAAGCTGAGGCAAATTAAACTTCTACAAAGCCATCTTGCAATGCCAGATAATCAAAGAGATGGAGGCAAAGATGAATTTTGCAGGAGAGAAGAATTTACAGTTTACAAATAAGCTGGGGAAACGGTTAATATATAAACTGAAGAAAGAAAGTGAGGGGAAAATAATATTACAAAATAAGAATGCTATGACAATGAATGATGTAAATACGCAGCCAATATTCCATCAGTATTAAGCAAAGCATGATAAAAGAGAAGAAATTTCCCCAGCAAATATAGATGAATATGTAAAGAAACCAAATTTGCAGAAAATAACAGTAAACAAAGGCAGATGGCGAATGGACCTATAACTATAAGGAAAGCCTGTGAGGCTGTAAAAAAAAGACTGAAATAGAGAAAGCCCCATTACTGAACGATGGTAATAAAATATTTAGTATGAGACTAGCCGAAAGGACGAATATGCAATGCAAAATCTTTGTGGCTTTTTGCCTAAAAGATATGAATATACGAAGGATTTATTTCAACAGGTGCTAAACAATGAAATGGAATAGTTTTGTGTATAAATCCCCAGCTGAAGCTGGAATTTGTATTGCTTGATGAGGATGGTAGAGTTGTGGAGACGGAAATCAATTTGCTATTGGGAATGTATGCCCCAATGAAGTATTTGTTCTGTAAAGGACTTACGGTAAGACTAATGTGTTTCTCAGTGAAAGCTGATGTTTGATGGGGGATTGGAATAAAATTATTTCCCCACAAATGGATAATAGAATAACAGAGCTGGAAACGACCAATTCTAGTCCAGCCCTCCTCCTATTCAAGCAGAAGACCTCATACTATTCTGGATATGTCCAATCTCTTCTTTAAAATCTCCAGTGATGGAGCCTCCACAACTTCTAAAGAAAAGCTGTTCCGCTGGTTAATCAGGAAATTTCTCCTTAGTTCTAGGTTGCTTCTCTCCTTGATTAGGTTACTTTCATTGTTCCTTGGATAGAGCTTCTGCAAAAAATATGAAATCACCCCAGGAGAATTGCCAGAATTTTGTTGGAGCTGGAGAAAATGGCAATTCAAGAGAGAGGATCTGCTTTTCTGAAAGACATTTGAGGTCCAGGCTGGAATCTGTAAAGATTCCAGGGAGAGTAGAATGAATTTTGCTTTTATCTCTTATTCACGGGCTTTGCAACTTTGCTTGCTCTTTCTTTAGGGTGGGGGGGTTATGATTATTTTTAAAGCCAGATGGCCTATGCCAATGCAATAAAGAGCAGATTGTTCTCTTGATAAATTGTACTTCTGAGAATAATTATTTTTAAAACATTTTCCACAACAAAAGAAACCAAGAGGCGGCATAAAGGCTCTTCTACATTCGCCCTGAGATATCTTTGATAGCAGGGCCCATCTCTGTCCTCGTATTCTGCCACTTTCTAGAAAGAGACAAGAGGCCAGGGATGCCCCAGAAAAACGATAATAGAACTTAATGATGATGTTATCCATTCAGTCATGACCAACCCTTGGCGGTTCTATGGGCCAAAGTCTCTCCACCTCTTCTGATCTTGCACTGCTTCTTTGAGTCTTTCTATGGGGACGTGGTGGCTCAGTGACTAAGATGCTGAGCTTGTCGATCAGAAAGGTCAGCAGGTCGGTGGTTCGAATCCCTAGTGCCACGTAACAGAGTGAGCTCCTGTTACCTGTCCCAGCTCCTACCAACCTAGCAGTTCGAAAGCATGTAAAAATGCAAATAGAAAAATAGGGATCCCTTTGGTGGGAAGGTAACAGCATTCTGTGTGCCTTTGGCATTTAATCATGCCAGCCACATGACCATGGAGACATCTTCAGACAGCGCTGTCTCTTTGGCTTTGTAACGGAGATGAGTATCACCCCCTAGAGCCGGAAACTACTAGCATGTATGTGCATAGGGAACCTTTATCTTTACCTATGCTCTGGCTGGGTCTCAGCTTTGATAGTGTCCATACGCCATGTTCTTTGATGGCCTGGTTTCCTTTTGCCGCTAACTCTTCCAAACAGAATTGCTTTCTCCAGTGAATTTCCACACGTGACATGGCCAAAATAACTGAATTGCAGTTTTGTGATTTTTAGTAGCTTTTAAAGTAAAGCTAAAGGTATCTCCTTTCTAATCATGTCCAATCTAGGGAGAGGTGCTCATCTCTGTTTCATGTGGCCGGCATGAGTGTAAGCCGAGGGATACAGAATGCTGTTACTGTGCCACCAAAGTGGTATTTATTCATCCACTTGCACTTGCATGCTTTTGAACTGCTAGACGGGCAGGAGCTGGGCAGGAACAGGGGCCCCCCCATTGCATAGAGCTCAGGTCTCAAACCTGGGGTGTCAGCTGTACAAGCTCAGTGTCTTTAACCACTGAGTCATTGCACTCCCCCCCCCCACTTTTAGTAGAGATGAGGGCATTGCAAATTGGACAGCACTTAGAGCAATAGCACTTAGACTTATATACCACTTCACAGTCCTTTACAGCCCTCTCTGAGCAATTTTACAGAGTCAGCATATCGCCCCCCAAAAAAAATCTGGGTCCCCATTTTACCATCCTCAGAAGGATAGAAGGCTGAGTCAACCTTGAGCATGGTGAGAACAGCTCAAGGATGGCTTCCTCCTTCGCCAAGATTGGTTATCTTAAATAACCAAAAGTAGATTCTATAATCAGGGACGCGGTGGCTCATTGGCTAAGCTTGTTGACCAGAAAGGTCGGCAGTTCGGCAGTTTGAATCCCTAGCGCCACATAATGCAACAAGCTCCCGCTCCTTGTCCCAGCTCATGCCAACCTAGCAGTTTGAAAGCATGTAAAAATGCAAGTAGAAAAATAGGGGCCACCTTTAGTGGGAAGGTAACGGCGTTCCGTGTGCCCTTGGCATTTAGTCATGCCAGCCACATGAGCACGGAGACGTCTTCGGACAGCGCTAGCTCTTCAGCTTAGAAACGGAGATGAGCACACGCCCCACACAGCCGGAAACCACTAGCACATATGTGCGAGAGGAACCTTTACTTTTACCTTTTTAGATTCTATAATAAATCAGAGGGAAGACAATATTGTACTTAAAAGTTAAACAGGTCAAAACAAGAGTTCCAATTGCAAAGAAATAATAATGGGCAAGCATGACAAATAAGAACCACAAGGCCGGGGAGACACAGATTTAACGTCTCTTCTGGCCTTAGGTCAACAATTACATTGGATAAGAGGCTTTTTTTTTTTTAAGGAAGAAGGTCTATAGAAGTCTTAGAACAGAAGGGTTTTTTTTTTTTTTAAATCCACTGTAGTCAAGGTTTAGTATAGAAATGCTGTTTTATTTCAGAATGTTTCTCTATTGAAGTTTCTTGAACAATTCAGTCCTGGGCAATAATCTCACTGGGTGTTATCACTGATGAAAAGCCTTCTGATTTAAGGGGTTTTCGGCAGTACATTTTCTTGTTCTTGAACTTAAAGTGTTTGCTATTTTGTTATGAGCATAGCGGGGTAGCTTGAATGATAGAAGAGGGTTACAGGTTGTCCTTGACTTACAACAGTTCATTTAGTGAATGTTCCAAGTTACAACGGCACTGGGGGAAAAGGGGACATGACCAGGGGTGGGCTTCAAAAATTTTAGCATTCTCTGCCTGGTTGCTGGATGGGCGTGGCCATGGTAGGCGTGGCCTAGTTGGCCTCCTGCACTATGGCGGGTCGGGGCATTTTTGCCCTCCCCGGGCTCCTGAGGCTCTCTGGAATCCAGAAATGGGCTCATTTCTGGCCTTTCCAAACTTCTGGGAGGCCTGTTTTTGCCTTCTTGAGCCTCCGTGCGCACCCAGCACTTACCTGAATCCAAAACGGGCCACGTGGGGACTCCTGGGGAGGGGAGAGGCAGGGCCAGCCAGGGGTGGGATTTGGGGGTTCTCTGAACTGCCGAGAATCTTAGCTAGGGGCTTTCCCGAACCCCTGCAAACCCCCAGCAGTCCACTCTTGCTTATGACTATTTTCCACACTTAGGACCGTTGCAGCTTCTGCGTGGTCACGTGATCAAATTTGGGATGTTTGGCACACAGTGCATTTACGATAGTTGCAGTACTTCCGGGTCATGCAATCACCTTTTGTGACCATCTGATACGCAAATTCAACGGAGAAGCCAGATTCACTTAACGACTATGTTACTAACTTAACAACTGAAGTGATTCACTGAACAATTGTGGCAAGAAAGCTCACAAAATGGGGCACAATTCAATTGACAACTATCTCGCTTAGCAACAGAAATTTTGGCTCAATTGTGGCTATAAGTTAAGGACTACCAGTACAGAAAGCAGTGAAGAGGAACATCGATCTCACCTTCTTAAGGAACGTGCCAGGTTAACAAAGATTGTGCTGCCCTGCTGACCTTTCTTAACACATCTGTGACTCACATCAGCAATTATCCCAGCCAAGCACTCACATCAGTTCCAATCACAATGGCAGGAACTAAAATAAGGATTGATTTCTCTGCAATACCTTCAGATATATTTTCAGAGCTGACTCAGATCAGCTGCACTTTTCAGTTGAGTCCAGTATCCGGTGTACTCTTTGTGGGGTTGTTCTCAGCCCTGAATATGATTTTTGTTGGACTTCATTGTTGGAATGCATTTCTATGCAACAACTGCAGCAGTGTTTAACCAGTAGATGGCAGTATTTCCAAGACTGGATCTATGCTCTTTTGTTCTGACTAGAGTTTTCTGTTTCCTGTTACAGTTCTATAGTTGAGCAGTAAAGCACATGGTGACTATGTTTGTTTGCTCTATAGAGAATTTCTAACAATTTTTATCTGACTCAAATTCTGCATAAAAGCTGCATTTTTCATTCCTATGGCTATATTCAGCCAGGTGTTATTCTTTGGGTTCAAGCCGTTTTTGGGGATTGAATTTGCAGTCTTCAACAGTTAGACTACAGATAGTGCATTCCCTTTAGTAATAGCACGTAGCAATAGCACATAGATTTATATACAGCTTCATGAATCAGCATATTGTCCCCAATGATCTGGATACTTATTTTATGGATCTTGGAAGAACGTAAGGCTGGGTCAATCTCGAGCCGATCAGGATTGAATTGCTGGCAGTTGTCAGAGTTAGCCTGCAATACTGCATTCTAACCACTGTGCCATCACAGCTTTTTAGGAGTTGTCCAGGTTCTGGAACTTAGTGGTATTGCAGTCAGTCTATACAGTCTACCAGAATGGTACAAACAGACTAGCTTCCTTGTGGAAAGGAAATAGAATAAAATAACAGAGTTGGAAAGGGACCTTGGAGGTCTTCTAGTCCAACCCCCTGCTTAGGCAGGAAACCCTATATCATTTCAGACAAATGGTTGTCCAATCTCTTCTTAAAAGCCTCCAGTGTTGGAGCATTCGCAACTTCTGGAAGCAAGTTATTCCACTGATCAATTGTTCTGACAGGAAATTTCTTCTTAGTTCTAGGTTGCTTCTTTCCTTGGTTAGTTCCCTACAGAGATGGTATTTTGCAGGTTCTGACCAGTTCTGGAGAACCGGTAGTGGAAATTTTGAGTAGTTTGGAGAACTGGCAAATACCACCTCTGACTGGCCCCACTCCATCTGTTCTCTGCCGCCCATATCCCAGCTGATCGTCTGGGTCTTCTTTTATTGCCCTGCACAGGAGAACGGAGCTGGAAAGCAGGTTAGTGGGGTGGGGAGGAAATGGAGATTTCACAGTATCCTTCCCTTGCCACGCTCACGAAGCCACACCCACCAAGCCACACCATGCCCTCCAAGCCATGCCCACAGAACTGGTAGTAAAAGAAATTTGAATCCCACCACTCGTTCTCATCCGCTGTTTCTTGTCCTGCCCGCAATTGCTTTGGAGAATAGCTTGACTCCCTCTTCTTTGTGGTAGCCCATAAGATATTGGAAGACTGCTATCATGTTATCCCTAGTCCTCCTTTTCATTAAACTAGAAATCACCAATCCCAGCAACTGTTCTGTATGTGTTTTAGCCTCCGGTCCCCTAATCAATGGCCAACTTCTCTTTCTTTGGAACCCCTGTCTCCAGTCAAGGTTTTCCTTTCCACCTCTGGGCTTCAGTCTTCTGCCAACCCTTGAAACAGAGTATTTTCTCATTCGGTCTCCCCTGGCACACTGGATCAACATTAGATATGTCCGTTTTTAAGAATAGGGAATAATACATAAATTACGATTTCCACTTATTTTGCTATTGCCAGGCAACCTATCTTGCGTAGCTTGCATCACTGAGAAAGCTTCTGGCAATTACTTAATTGTCAAATCACAAGGGGTAAGTTTTTTTTAAAAAAAATTCCATTTATTTATTTCTTTGTTTTACAGCATTTAATACCCCAGTTTTTACAATAGCCTCTACGTTTATCAAAACATTAGCAGCATTTTTAGTGCTCCTGTTTATTTTCATCCAAATAAATGTTTTTCTCTAGGACCTCATGTAGCTTAAGGGTTTTTTTTCTTTGTTTGTGTTTTGTTTTCTTTCTTTTTTTTAAAAAAAATGGATTGCCACTTTGATTATTACTCCTTTCTTCAAAAGAACATTTTGCAACTTGAATATATTGCAGGTTACTTTGAACATTTATTTAAAAAGAACCAGAAATAATGGTGGAGATGAATACCGTTGACAAAAACTAAAACCGTGTTACTGTATCGCATGTGTGAGAATTTTGGCAAGTAAAAATGTTAGGGCTAGAAATAAAATGGAGATTTAAGCAAACACTGCCAGTTACTGCTCAAAGGAAATAGATTTTTTGTAAGCTCTTTTTTTTAGATATATCTGATATCCAAAGTTGTAGGTCTTTTAAACAAGATGTTTGGCTAATCATGAAGTAAATTACACTCTGGATAAAACCAGGACTATAAATTGATATTCTCAATATCGTAGAATTGAGAGCAGAGCAATCTAGTTACACGAAATTAAAAAAAAAAAATGGAAGCAACTTCTAAGATCCACAGTAGGACAATTATTCTTCTTATCCCACACATTTTTTTTAATGCCTGAACATAATTAAACTGAAGAGGAATGATATTTTTAAGTGTCTCACGGTGACAGAATGGCTGCCATGGTGAAAATAACTTATGTTGTTGTTTTGATTTCGTTTCTAAAATATTTCTTCACCCAACATTTTAGATTCCAATCAATCTATTCAGTATCTTTCTTAAAACCAGCATGAAAAATTTGCTAGATAAACAGCACATTTCCTGGTGTGGAAGGAGAGGTATTATTAAAAGCCACTGGATGTCTATCAGTCAGCTCAGAATTTGCCACAATCTATTATTCTAAAATAACTGTACTTTATGTAAGACCAAAGGAAAAAAGGGGGAACATGATCCCTGACTGTTCTTATGTTTAATTGGGTATGCTTCAAGGAGCTTGGTTGTACCTGGACGATCATTAAAGTTAGCTTAGATGGAAAATACAGAGAACTCCTCAAAAACAGCCTTCTGGCAAAATACTACTTACACACACACACACACACACACACACACACACACACACAAATCGATCTGCTAGACCTTCTGCAGAAAAGAAGATTAAACATAGATACAGCCCCAAACATTCTTTCATCTCTTGGCCAAATGTGCCTCAGAGGCATACAGCCTGCATGATAGCTGGTGATTTGATGGTCTCTCAGACCCAATTTCCTTCCTCTCCTGTCTTTTCCAGCCTGGGGAGAAATGCATGAAATCTACTGTTTATCACAGAGATCTGCTTTTGTGACTGCAAAGACCAAGAAGGATCGAAATCAAAGCCAGGATAGATAGGTCTCCAACTAGAGGTGTCGGAGATTTGGTGTTCTTCAGATTTCTGATGAATAGTTTCAAGTAGAATGGTAGATCAAATTGTTCTGTTTGCTTTTTCATTTCAGAAACATGTTTATTTCAACCACTGGTCCAACAGGTGAAATCCCCACAAAAGGTGACATCTTCTAAGCCTTCAGGTCCTCCCATTAGTTTTCCTTGTTTCTCGAGGTTGAGTGCTATATTCAGATTCCAGAGGGTCTGGTTTTCATAGCAATAGACTTATATACCGCTTTGCAGCCCTCTCTAAGCAGTTTACAGAGTCAGCACATTGCCCCCAACAATTGGGTCCTCATTTTACCCACCTCAGAAGGATGGAAGGCTGAGTCAACCTTGAACCTGGTGAGATTTGAACTGCCAAATTATGGGCAACCGGCAGGCAGCAGAATTAGCCTGCAGTACTGCATTCTGACCACTGCGCCACTGGGGCTCATAGCATCATTCTACAGGCTAGATAGCAGATTTTGTGACATCCACAGGGTCTTCTATGCACTTTAAATCTAGAATGGAACGAGCAGCTTTCTGTGCCACTCCATGGGAATTAGGACTACCTACTAACCAAAGCTCTTCAGGATCTCAAAGAAGGGTTTTTCCACCCAGCCAGGCAACTGAGTCCCAGCCTTGAAGGTCTGGTCACTAGAGAACTGCTTTGGTGAAGGGAGGGAATATTGCTGTGGAGAAAATTTGTTGAAGGTTTAAGCAGATAATATATCTTGATACATATAAAGCCCCATAGCAGGATGATGGAGGCTAAAGATAGCTATTAACTTTTGATATTATAGCAGAAGCATTTAGGGGAATTTGTGGGCCACCCTTTGCAGAAGAACAACTGCTCTCAGTAGCAGGGTTTTTTTTTTTTTTGCTGTTGTTAGCAGAACAGAAATGTGGTAGATTAATAGCATGTGGCAGAAACATCTACTTTCAAGCACATGGTTTAAAACAGCTCTTGATAAATGTTGGTCATATGCAATGGGAAAGGATTTTCTGTTTCATTTGGTAGCAATCTGAAGAAAAGGAAGAGGAGGAGGAGGAAGAGGAGGAAGAGGGGAGGATGAGGGAGTAGAAGGAGGAAGAGGAAGAGGGTAATGGTAAGGTTATGGGGAGGAGGAGGAAGGAGGAGAAGGAGAAGGAGAAGGGGAAGAGGAAGAGGAAGAGGAAGAAGAAGAAGAAGAAGAAGAAGAAGAAGAAGAAGAAGAAGAAGAAGAAGAAGAAGAAGAAGAAGAAGAAGAAGAAGAAGAAGAAGAAGAAGAAGAAGAAGAAGAAGAAATTCTCAACATCTTTTAAAAATTGGTACCAAAAGAAGATTTACTGCTATTGAATAAAGATAAAATAAAGAGGAAGAAGGGGGAGGGGGAAGAGGGGAGGAAGAGGAGAAGGAGGAGAAGGAGAGGAGGAGGAGGAGGAGAAAGAGGAGGAGGAGGAGGAGGAAGAGGAGGAGGAGGAAAGGGAATCATCCTCATTGCATTTGAATAATTAATGATGAGGTATGGACACCAGTTTCAGAAGATCCCAGTTGCATATTAAAGAGATGTACGAAATGAAGGTGGTAGGGACTAGGAAACTCTTCCCACTGATAGAATATGGGCCTGATCTGGAATGCCACAAGGAAGCATTCTATGTAACACCTTCAGTGAACTCATGGTGCAGTTCAGGAGTAGGATTCTCCCTCGTTTTGAGGGAAGGTGTTAAGTTTGAGCAATGAGAGGCTGAACCAGAGCATGAGTGCAACCTTACTTTATTTACAAATAAAGGGCTGACCGTGCTTGCCAAGCCTGGAACTGGCTCGCAGCAATCAGCAGCCAGTTGGACCCCGCAGCCTGCTTTTATAGCTGGCTGCTGGGGAGAACTGACCAATGGGAATGGGGGAATAACGCCCACACAAGTGAGTGGACCTGAGTGAGAACTCCTTGAGTCCTCAGGACATAACACCCCTTCCCCCAGATGCGAACACGCATAGTCCTTGAGGTAGATGGGGGTTTGTGTTGGCGCCGGAGCGGCGCAACTCAGGAACATTGTCTGACTGTTCGGTATCAGTCTGTGACGGTTGAGCTGGCATAGTGTCGCCAACACTCTCTCTGGACTGGGCATCCTCGGAAACCACCGGGTTGGTTTCTGGAGTCAAACTCTCGTGGGTTGGATCCGGTTGATCAACTCTCTGGGCGCTGTTGTCCGGGTTTGGGCTGACCGGGCGACCGCTGGCGCAGACTGGTCACTGGGTGCAATGTGGCTGGGTGGCGGATGGGACGGTTCCCCTTCGACTGGAGACTCTGGATTCTTGTTTGCGAGGTTGCTGAGGCGCCTTCTGAGTTGGTCTATGTGTCTCCTCCAGACGCGACCATCCTCCAGCCTGACTCTATATGATCTCGGCCCGGTGACGGCGATGACCTCGCCCGGAATCCAAAGTGGGTCCCCAGCGAAATTCCTTGCGAATATCGGCTCCTGTAACATAAAATGTCTAACCCCGAAGTGGAAGCGAGGGGAGAGTCAGGGCAGTATTGTGGGTGCAGTCTATCTAATACAGTCCTCAGGCGCCGGCCCATCAGAAGTTCCGCTGGGGACTTATTGGTGACTGCACAGGGGGTTGAGTGCTGGCTCATCAGGAACCGTGAGAGTTTGTGGTGCCAGTCATCTCTGCCAAACCTAGCGAGGGCCTCTTTGGTGGTCCTGACGGCCCTTTCAGCCAACCCATTACTCGCAGGGTGAAATGGGGCTGTTAAAATGTGGCGAATGCCTAGGTTGGCTGCAAAACGGCTGAATTCTACTGATGCAAACTGTGGGCCATTATCGGAGACCAAGGAGTCGGGTAGTCCATGGGTAATGAACAGGCGCGTTAACACGTTGGTAATTGCTAGTGTGGTGGTCGTGGATAGCTGCGCCACGTCTATCCACTTGGAATAAGCGTCCACGACCACTAGGAACATCTTTCCATGCACGGGCCGGCCAGATCAATATGGATTCTAGACCAAGGGGCGCTGGCGCTCTCCCATCTGGTAGGGGTGGCGATGGGGGAGCAGGACGGGATTCCTGGCAAATGCTGCAGGAACTTACCCAATTGACAATGTCCTCGTCTAGACCCGGCCACCACACATAGCTGCGTGCCAACGCCTTCATTCTCACAATGCCGGGGTGTCCCTCGTGCAATGCCTCCAGGACTCGGGTACGCAGCGAGGTCGGAATGATCACTCGAGTGCCCCACAGTAGACAACCCTGCAAACTGGACAGCTCCTGCATGCGAGTCTTAAAGGGTGCGAATTTGTTATCAACATTGCCTCCCGGCCACCCCTCCCTCACCCAGTCGAGCACCTGGGCAAGCGTTTGGTCTGCCTTGGTTTTGGCGGCGATGTCAAGGGCGGTGATGGGCAGGTCCAACTGGGTGATTTCAAAAATGGCATTGACAGGCGCTGGGTCTTCAGCCGGAGCGGGTAAGGGGCAGCGACTGAGTGCGTCAGCGTGGGATAGAGTTTTGCCCGGGCGGTGGATAAGTTTGTATGAGTAGGCCGCTAGGAAAAGCGTCCACCTTGTCATCCGAGGGGAGAGGACTTGAGGTGTCTGTTTGTCGCCGCCAGTAGGCCCAGGAGGGGCTTATGGTCGGTGACCAGTTCAAGAAGTGGCCAAAAGGAATGTGAAACTTTTCACGGCTGCAACAGCTGCTAGGGCTTCCTTGTCTATTTGGCTGTAATTTCGCTCCGTGGCCGAGAGCGTCCTGGAGAAAAAGGCGATGGGGGCCTCGGCGCCATTGGCGAAGTCGGTGACTAAGGACCGCCCCAATTCCAAAAGGGGATGCGTCTGCTGCCAGTACTAAAGGAAGGTTGGGGTCGAACTGGATGAGCACTGCCTCTGACGTAAGTAGTGATTTGATGGCGTTAAACGCCTGGTCTTCTTTGTGCCCCCAGTGCCACGGTGACTTTTTGTCTAGTAATCTGTGTAGGGGTTCGGCTACTGAGGCTTTATGGGGCAAAAAGGATGCATAAAAGTTTAGGAGTCCCAAGAAAGCTTGTAGCTCCGTTTTGGAGGTCGGTGTGGGAGCTTCGTGGATCGCCTGACCTTGGACTCCAGGGGTGAATGCCAGAGGCGTCAATTTTATAACCCAGAAAGTCCACCTGTCTAGTGGCAATGGCGCATTTTTCTTTTTTTAACTTGAGGCCATGCTGTCTGAACCTCTCTAACACTGCTCGCACTCTCTGGAAGAGTTGGGGTCTGTCCCTGGCCGAGACCAAGATGTCGTCGAAGTAGGGTACTACACCAGGGAGGCCCTGTAAAATCCGCTCCATGAGGGATTGAAAAATACCCGGGGCAACACTTACGCCAAATTGGAGACGCTTGCATCGGAAGGCACCCTGTGAGTGACGATGGTCTGAAGTTCTGCTGTTTGGTTATCAACAGGGAACTGTTGATATGCTTGAGACATGTCCAATTTAGCAAAAATACTGCCCGGTTCGAATGTGTGCAATAAGTGCTGAATGGCGGGCACGGGATAGGCGCTAACTTGTAAATATTTATTGATTGTTGTCTTGTAGTCCGAGCAAATTCTCAGGCTACCATCTTTTTTGAGGGTGTGACAATGGGCGTCTCCCACTTGGCGAAATCTGTTGGCTCAATGACCCCTTGTTTTAGTAGTTTATCCAATTCAGCGTCTAGTTTTGGTCGAATAGCAAATGGAACTCTCCGTGGTTTTAATCTGATTGGGACTGCCTGGGGGTCAACGGTGAACGAGATGGGGTTCCATTATAACACCCCAGCTCCTCGCTGAACACATCTGCGTAGTCAGCGAATAAGGAGTCAGTGTCTGAGGTTGAGACAGCATGGACTCCTGTTAACCCTAGGCCGAGGTGGGAAACCAATCGAGCCCCAATAAGGTGGGTAGATTGCCGTTAACTACCACTAGAGGTAGGTGGCCTTTAAAAGCTCTAAAACTGACAAAGAACTTGCCTCTGCCGATCACGGGAATGGCCTTCCCCTGGTAGTCCTTCAGACCGAACTGGCATCTCTGAAGCCGGGTAGTAGATAGGCTGGGGTGGAGTCTCTTGAGGGTGTTCCACGAGATTATTGAGAGCGCTGACCCTGTGTCAACCTCCATGTGGCACGGTTTACCTTCTAGGGAAACGGAGAGAGAAATTTTACTAACAGAGTGGCAAGTACGCCTGGCAAGGCGGTGCGTGCGACAGTTTAATACTTGCCTCTGTGGTCCCGAGTGCAAGGACGGGGGTCTTTGTGCAGCGCTTTGGGGGGCTTGGCAGACTCTCGCAATGTGCCCCCTCTTATGGCAGTTGTTGCAAACGGCTCCTTTAAACTTGCAGGTGGCCCTTTGATGTGATCCCCACAGGCTAGGCACAGGGTGATGTGCTTGGGTGGACCGGTGTATTCTTGTTTGGCCCCTACCTGCGACCGTCTGTCATTGGTGAGGCGATGGACATCGTTCTCATCGTTGTGGCCATCCTCCGCTTCCACCTCTTCGGAATGGACTGGGAACGCTGCTAGCTTGGCGCTTGGGCCCTGAATTTCGGTGGCTGAGTTCGTAGCTAGCTCGGCTGCTAGGGCCTCCTCTACCGCTTGCGCGAGGTTGAGGTCTTTTTTTAGCTAGCAGTCGCCTCTGTAGGTTGAGATCCTTGACCCCACAAACCAATTGATCGAGGAGCATGTCCTCCAGGTATGTTCCAAACCCGCAGTGCAGGGCTGCTGTTCTGAGGGCGGCCATATATTGGTTGATGGTCTCCTTACTAGATTGCTTCCTCATTCGGAACGTGAACCTCCTGGCGATTTGTGAAGGCCTGGGAGCGTAGTGGTTTGTGAGGATCTCAAGCAACTCGGACCACGGAACGTTTTTTAATTCTCTCGGCGCCACGAGTGCTGCAGCGGTATCGTAAACGGTGGCTCCGCAGTAGATTAGGAAATAGGATTTTTTCCGATGCTCTCCCGCATCCGACAGGCCGACCGCATCGATGTAATGATTGAAACGGTTCTTATACGATTCCCACTTCTCTTCGTCTGGTTTAAACGCCGGGAATACTGGATTGGAACTCATGGTGCTGGAACGGCTGGGCTACCTGCGGGAGAAATCTCTCTGGGACTACAAACGCTCGTGAGTTACTAGTGATATCAGCTCTGGAGAGGTTTTTTGCTATCCTCTCTTTCTCTCTCTCTGGGTTACCACGTTGGCTGCTAGCCGTTGGAGGTGTCTTGATTCGCGCCAAAAAAGTGGGCGTTAGTGACTCTCTACAGCGCTGTGCTGTGATTCCTACTGGCTCGAAATTCAAATGACACCCGTTTGAATTTCGCGCCAAATGCAGAGCGGCTGCGGCTCGCAGCGCTTCACTTTCCCCGTAGCGAGGCTAACAAGCGGCTACAGACGCTTCTAACTATTTGACTCAGACCGCTTTCTCTGGCTGCGGATCTGCGTTTGCTCTTTTGATCGCTCGTTTCGCTAGCTGACCGCTCTCTCTGGCTGCGGATCAGCGTTTCCCTTGTTGCCAGCCGATCGCTCTCTCTGGGCTGTAGATCGGTGGCTAGTGACTCAGCGGTTGCAAGGTGCTTCTGGTAGCCATCCCATCCTCGTCGCCAGTGTTAAGTTTGAGCAATGAGAGGCTGAACCAGAGCATGAGTGCAACAGTACTTTATTTACAAATAAAGGGCTGACCGTGCTTGCCAAGCCTGGAACTGGCTCGCAGCAATCAGCAGCCAGTTGGACCCCGCAGCCTGCTTTTATAGCTGGCTGCTGGGGAGAACTGACCAATGGGAATGGGGGAATAACGCCCACACAAGTGAGTGGACCTGAGTGAGAACTCCTTGAGTCCTCAGGACATAACAGAAGGAGTTGAAACCGTTTATGTCTGGGGTGTGTGGGGGTCTGTAATGTGAGGTTCTTTGCAAGTGTTAGATCATTTCTGAAGCCAAAGAGATCTAGAGGATTTCAGTTCCTGCTACCTTTGGGGCTTCTACTCATCATAAATCCTGTTGACAATAAAGAAAGAAGTAAGCATAATATGAGTAGTTTTTAAGGGAAAAGTGGGAAAGCCCAAAATTTAGCAACTCTGATTGTCTGGGACATTGCTTATATTTTTCCCTACAAACACACAAACAGACAGAAAAACAAACAAACAAACAAACAAACAAACAAATAAATAAATAAACCACTCCTTCACATTTCAAATAAATGCTTTTTAAAATGAAGGGTCTCCTTCTTATGATATCAACCATTTCTCAGCCTGGTCAGCTATTTTAATTTGGTTCATGTCCATATTTAGGGAAATTGGTCAGAATTCATCGATATCAAATAAACTGTAGATGAAATAAAGATATAATTTTTCTGAGGTATAAGCAGACTGTTGGGGGTCTCAGACCAAGCATTTCTGGGTGACACAAGAATGAAGGAAGACTGATACCCGCTATGTGAGAACAGGAAAACAGTGGTTATTGTTGTGCGAACCCCAATAGAATCATTGTTATACTGTATGCCACAGAGGGTTTTTTTTAAGTGACACTTTATTAGTGAAAAGTAAGTCAAAAATAAGTTGACAACTCTTGTGATGTACACTAGATAGCTTTGCCAATTTTGCTTTTTGCTAGACATGAATTGAAACAAGCCAGCTTCTCTCCTCATTTATTTATTTAGTCTATGGCTTACAATGTGAGGGAAATATATGCATGCTAGCTAGACACACAATGCAGTCCTGACAACCTGGATTGCTAATTCATTCTGTTCAGCACTTGCATGTCTATCCTTGGTGTGCTGAGGGGGCGGGGGGGAGGCGAACTAGCTTTACGCCAATTAGCGGTTGGGTTGCTGCTTCTTTCAGGCTCCTCCCCCGGTATCTCCTCACCTCGCTTTGTGTCATCATTCCTCATATCGGGTCAAGTGACGGCTTCTGGTTTCTGCGCACACAAACACAGCTAGGTTTTTCCCACCAAAGTGGTACCCATTTATCTACTCACAATATTGCATGCTTTTGGACTCCTGTGTGAGCAGGAGCTAGGGATCGAGCGACAGGAGCTCACTCCCTCTTACAGAGTGGGGCTCAGCCTGCCGGAATGCAGACTATTTCCAGCCGACAGTTCCAGCATCATTAAGCCATGTCCCCATTTTCCCTTTAGAAACATGCAGGGTGTCTTTGAGGAGACAGACATTGGGGAAAGATTCCTTTGTTGCAGATCTTCAGATGGAGACTTTGAACAACCTATCCAGATTGCAAATGAGGTTCCAGCCAGTCCAGATTTCTGTCCATCACTGCATTAGAAGCAGCTTCTAATTAACATCTCACCGTCTTAATGATAAGTAACCACTGAGCAAGAATAGCTACTTATCCACCCAGGAGATGAGTTCTTTTGTAAGGTACAAAATGGTAATTTTAATAATTAACCAGCTCTGAAATATTTAGCAAAAATTAGAATCATAATCATAATAATTTTTTGCTTCTAAATCCAACAAGTTACTAAGAGCCCAGCTGTCTGACATCAGAGTTGCACTACACTAAACAGTTTAAATTTAAGTCCATTCAAACCTATCTTTAATTAATAGAGCAATTAAATGAACTATTTGCTGAAAGGTTGTTCATTCAACAACTGAGTAGAAAGACTATAAGAAACTTTACAATGTAATGTGGGTGTCGAGAGTGATGAGAAAAATGGAAAGGAATGATTTGTGTCAAAGCAACGCTATTACGCTGTCTGAGTCAAAAATGATCTTCCGCAAACAGAAATAGAAGCTGAGAAACCAAACAGATGTCATTCACTTCTACTGAACAGCACTGCTTTATATTACATTATATTGGTCTGTCTTTGCAAAGCAGCAAAATATTCAGGGTCGTAAAATGATAACTTTGTTCGTTGCAATCAAAGTGTGAGGTTTGGAAGCCATATTGACACCAGATGCTCCCATGCTGCCCCATTTGAGCCTGGGAAAGTGGAATTTCTTGGAGTATATCTAATTAGACATAATAACATTTTTCTGATTCAAGGTCAGGTTTTTTTTTTGAGCATAAGTGAGAGGAAGTCTTAACTTGGAACGGATGGTGATGATGGGTGCAGGGGATGGATTTGTAGTTTTTATTTATTGTAAGGAAGCCCGGAACTTTCAGATTCGGGATTCCCTAGTTGTGCCAGTTATTATCCAAATAAAAAGAACCTTTGACAAGATGTCTGTCTCGGAGTTATTGGACGGATTGGAGGGTTGCTGGAATGCTAACGAAAGTGCCAAAGCTGTTTGCTTCCTAAAAATGCCTATAGCTTCCAAGTGTTTGCATTACACAGAGAACTTCTGGAGTGTTCAGGATAGATAAGAAAAATAACATATAAAAATAAGAGCAAAGGCCACAAAACAAACAATGTGGACCTTTTGAAGCTATCTCAGAGAAATCTTTCCTTTTTTAATCGAGAATCTGCTTGGATCAAGGATGAGCAGCTAACTTTTACCATTCTGGCTTCCAATGAAGGTTATTGAAATCTACCTTAACACCGAAAGGAATCTTATTTTCTCTTGAATGACAAGGCTTTATATGTGTAAACTGTTTCCAAAATCTTTCAGTAAAAGTCCAAATTTTATATAACGTGCTTGGGTTAATGTCCTCTTTAACTTTTTGACTTTTGCTTTAATTCCTTACGTTCTTAAATTTATTTTTGTTATTGTTATTTCAATCATTCAGTCAGGTCTGACTCTTGGAGACTTTATGGGCAGGTGCTGTCCATGTTACTCTGTCAAGCACAGCTTCTTTCAATTGTTGGATGTCCAACGTTGCATCAGATTTGATGTTGTCAAGCCAGCATGTTCTTTGCTTGGCTCCTTCTTCTTGTCCCGCTAACCATTCATAGCATCATTGCTTTCTCCAATGAATTTGCATGCATGACATGACCAAAGTAAATCAGATGTAGTTATGATGTTGGCTTCTAGTAATTTGTCTGGTTTTATAGGATATATACTTTATTTTTATTTACTAACCTTTAAGAGAAGTTAGCAAACCCAGTGTTCTTTAAATGGCTCTACCAAGCATGATGTCTTCATCTTCCAGTACTCAAAACCATGGAAAACTGCCGTCCTTGTGAAAAGCAGCCATCCAGCAGATGTAGGTAACCTCCCATTCTCTCCTTAACCAGACAGATTCCACGTAACTTTGTTGGTTCTTGGGGTTTTTTGCTATGGTCACTCATTGGGAGATTTTGGGCTTGGACAACCTTGAACTACGCTGCCTTTGGTTGGACTTAAGCATAGTACACAAAATTATCTGCTACATTGTCCTCCCGGTCAATGACTACTTCAGCTTCAACCACAACAATACAAGAGCACACAACAGATACAAACTCAATGTAAACCTCTCCAAACTTGATTGCAGAAATCACGACTTCAGCAACAGAGTGGTCAATGCCTGGAATGCACTACCGGACTCTGTTGTTACATCCTCTAACCCCCCACTCCTTTAACCTCAAACTATTCACAATTGACCTCACCCCATCCCTAAGAGGTCTGTAAGGGGTGTGCATAAGTGCACCATCATGCCTACCATCCCTGTCCTATTGTCCCCATTTATTCCTACCTATTTCCTGTAGTCTTACTCATGTTTATACTTATACCTATTATCTTGTAAGCAATTGACAAATCAAATACATAAAATAAAATAAATAAATGTGCTAGTTTGCACGTCTCCTAGTTTATATACTTAAAGAACTGCTGTAAAGCATCAGTGATTCTGTTTTTTTTCCTCTTGTGGACCTACTCCAGGGGTGGGCTTCTGGGGGTTCGCAGGGGTTCTGGAGAGACCCTAACTAAGATTCTGTGCAGTTCAGAGAACCCCCCAAATCCAACTCCTGGCTGGCCCCGCCCACCCCTCTCCTCCCCTCCCAGGAGTCCCCACGCAGCCCGTTTGGGATGCAAGTAAGTGCAGGGCGTGCATGGAGGCCCATGGAGGGTGAAAAAATGGATCTCCCGGAAGTTTGGGAAAGCCAGAAATGGGTCTGTTTCTGCTTCCAGAGAGTCCCTGGAGCCCGAGGAGGCCATTTTTGCCCTTCTGTAGGCTTGAGGAAAGACTCCGGAGCCTGGGGAGGGCAAAAGCACACACACCCCGCCCCACCGTGGTGCAGGAGGCCAACTAGGGCACACCCATCATGGCCACACCCACCCGGCAACCAGGCAGAGAACCCTTTGCTAAAAGTTTGAAGCCCACCCCTGATTTACACTAACGGCCCTCTGGGTCTGAGCTGCTCTCTTGTGGCAGAACTTCTCAGCATGAATACAAGCTACTTCACCTGCCCTATCATGGTACCATTCCTTGACAAGTTCATACAACACGTGTAACCCTAAACATCAAGCCTTATAACTAGCACTCTGTTGACCCACAATGATGCCAACAAGACCAGAAATCATCCTTGTGACATAAGAATTTCCCTACCAACGGGACATTCCCCATCTCCCAGGCTTTTGTGCTAGGTGATGATTGGCAATGCTTCCCAACCTGACATGTTGCCTTCCTATTGGACAAGAGGCTGAAGTAGGCATGGCTGGTTTGGATTGGGAAAGGCTTCCAGCAATGAGGTCTAGATGGTAGCTTATTCGGGTACTCTTTCTTACTATTTTCTTGAAGTTCCAAGCATTTGAAATGAACGAGTTAATGGAGTTCGGTAAGATACTTGAAGCCTCTTCGTGACTGGATTTGTTGGGGCTAAATTATCCCCCTTGGGCTTGGCTGACTCAATTGCTTACCTTCTTTTGATGTTGCCATTAGAAAGCAACACCTCCATTGACCTAATTAAGGAGTTGGAGCAACAGAGTTCATGTTTTGATTCTTTCATTCAGCTGGTAGACTTCAAGTCTTTGCTTTAGCTGCACACAGGTATGAATCCATCTTATTTCTCCTTCCTCTGGTGCCTCTCTTCCAAAAATATTAAGCTTGGAATTCAAGCCAAACTTTACAAAAGAACAACTCTTGCCTTGTTAGTCCCATTTTGCTTCAATAGTTGGTTAAGCATGAAGGAGTCCACATGATGCCCTCCAGCTGATCCTGTGCTTCGGGAGGTTTTCTCCTGCTCTCCCTAGAGCAAAATGAAACCCAGTATATATTGAAAAGGGACACGGTGGCTCAGTGGCTAAGATGCTGAGCTTGTTGATTAGGAAGGTCAGCAATTCGGCAGCTCGAATCCCTAGCACCACGTAACGGAGTGAGCTCCCATTCATTGTTCCAGCTTCTGCCAATCTAGCAGTTCGAAAGCATGTAAAAATGCAAATAGAAAAATAAGGACCACTTTGGTGGGAAGGTAACAGCGTTCCGTGCACCTTCGGTGTTTAGTCATGCCGGCCACATGACCACGGAGATGTCTTCGGACAGTGCTGGCTCTTCAGCTTTGTAACAGAGATGCGCACCCACCCCTAGAGACGGAAACAACTAGCACATATGTGCAAGGGGAACCTTTATCTATATATTGAGAGTGAGGGAGAAATGAGAATTGTCGCTTCCACCAGAAACCTAACCCAACATTTAGAGTCACAAGAGGTCCCAGAGGTCCATGTTGCAACTTCAGAAAGGAAGCAGGATAGCCTCAAGAAATGACTTTTAACATGGTCTAAGGAAGAAATATGTAGCCTTTGTGGTAAAAACAGATTTTATCTTTTGCTATTATAAATTTCTTTGTGGTCTGATTTGCAGATGACGCATGAAATATTATCTATATGGTCCATTTCTTCATTGCAAAAAAGTTTAAGTAGAACTAGGTATTTATACATGAGTGCCTTCATCATCATCTTCTACATCATTATCATCATCATCATCATCATTATGGTAGGCTTTTCCTTTTCCTTCTCAATGTTGGATTGTTTTTCCTTTTTTCATTATATTATGAAACCATTCAGTAACACACCCATAGCAAACAGAACTCTAAGGCAGAGTGATTCCTCAAAGAATAGTTTTATTTGGTATATCCTATCATGCTGGTGAAAACCGACTCTGAATGTTCCTGCATTTGTCACTTAATTAAAAGTAAAAGTTTTTCCCCTTCCCCAATCAATAAAGTCACATGGTCCAATCAAAGCACCATCCGGTTGCCCGGTAACTCCACTCCTCCTCTCTCTGACCACCTGTAGGAATGTCCTTGGTTCCCAGGAGAAAGTATTTTGTTTTGGCGACAAACCCCAGCTATCTCCGTTCCTCCCTCCCTATCCCTCTGCTCCCTTCAATGTGGCGACACTGATACTTCAAAATGGCCTCGCTCAGGTCAGCTTCAGGGTTGACAGCAGTTTTCATTCACCCGCACCCACCAACCACAGCTCATTATTGAAACAGATCTAGAAACAAACATGTGGATGACATCATGGCAGCATTAAATGATCCAGGACTATTCGGGGGGATTGCGAAGTTGGCGATCAACATCATCTCCTATGGCAAAGTCATCTTCATTGTGGCAATGCTGTGATGAATAGCATCTCAGTGTTGTGTAGGCACGCAATTCAGTAATAAGAAAAAGTAGGAGGAAAAAAAATAGAGAAGAGCAAGAATCCAAGTAAGTGCTTTGTTATCCCTACATTGGTGCATTTAAGGACAAGAAAATTTGCAATTTAATAAGCACTGAAGTTTTACAGCATTTAAACAAAGGGACTATCACCTACCTATAATCAATCTGTGTTTGATTATTTAGCATACACACATTTCTAAATGTTTCTGCTTAATGTAAAAAGGATATCAATTTATCTTGATTAAACAAATAGTGTCACATAATGATCCTAACTTTAAAATGAAAACTGGCTGTAGGCATTAATCAGCCTGACTAGTCTTCCTGGCCTCTTGCTTTCACCTTAAACAGAAGACATAGAAGTAAATTCCCCAGTTATCCCTGGCATTTCCTTGAAGTCAACCGTATAAGGTCAGGTTGCCGAAAAGATCAATTTCTTTAAAGTGAAGACTCAGAACCAACAATTCCATAATGTGCTACACGGCAGTTTAGCAAAATGAAACCACAGAATGAAGGGAAGCATCAAAATATGGACAATTTGTGCTTCATTGGGCTGGTGCAGAGGTGGTCTTCAGCAGGTTCTGACCAGTTCTGGAGAACCGGTAGCAGAAATTTTGAGTAGTTTAGAGAACCGGCAAATGCTGCCTCTGACTGGAGATTTTACAGTATTCTTCCCCTGCCATGCCCACCAAGCCACACCCACAGAACCGGTAGTAAAAAGAATTTGAATCCCACCGCTGGGCTGGTGCCTCTGTCTGACTTCCCAGTTTTGGATAAGGGGTTCCTGCCAGGATCTTCATTACTCGCCTTGAGAAAATCAACTCTACAAAGACAAGTGAGGCTTAGCTGCCCTTCCCAAGACAAATTCAGTATTTGTCTTCTTCTTCAGACCCTGGAAGTGAAGGAGAAGAGGACTAGGAAATGGACACTACTAATTTTAGAGGCTTTGAATCACCTGTTTAGATTTCAACAAGTCATTATTTAAGAGTCACTGGGAATGTCATAGATAAATAAATTCAGGATAGCAATTATTTCTGAGCTCAGTGAAACATATGTTCTGCAGAAATAAACTTATCACATTTTAAGAGAAGCTCAGTGTTGACAGATGAAAAAAAAAGTTTGTCCCTAAGTTGAATGAGATTGCTATTTTAAGTTTAAAGGAGGGACCAGTCTCCAGATTCTGTCCTAGTGATTCCTTTGAGTGGCACCAATTTTTGAGGATAAATAACTAACATGTGATTCCCTTGCCACAAATGGTAACAAGCAGGGATGAAACGGAAGGACAGAAATTGGCTACAAGTCAAGGCAACCATCCCCTCAAAAGAGTCTAAGGGCCAATGCTCATCTCCATTTCCTCGTCAAGGAAGCCAGTGTTGTCCAAAATCCCTTCCATAGGTCATGTGGTGGCATGACTATATGCCTTTTCTGACTCACACCCTTTTCCAACAAATCAAACACAATCTAAAGGGAACAGAAACCTTTTAATGCTTCTGCAAAATAATTAACTGTGATAATAAGCACAAGCCTTGCCAAACTGTGAGCCTTGAAAAAAGATAACAGACAAGAAATAATTTGCACTACAAGAGTCTTCAAATACAAACTCAGGATACTGGAATGTCCACGAGGCTGGAGTTTCAAAACATCTTTGCCTTTTGCAAAGAACATTTGTTTCACAGCTGGCTTTTATCTTCTTGAAGGAAGGGCCATTACCTTGCAGCCTTACTCCCGAGTCACCCGTGCTGTTGTAGCTGCTTTTTCCTGCGAGCAACCTGCATGCACTGCGCACTTGGCACAGGCTCCTCAGGAACCTCCTCATCACTGCTGCCAGCCCCCACAATCTCTGAAGGCAGCAGTCTACTCCCTGATGGTCCTGGCCCCTCATCTGAGTCCTCGCTCTCCTCAGCTGTCCACACCTGCTGCCGGCTAACTACAACAATGCCAAGATCCACGTTCTGTTACCTCCCCATCACAGTACATATAAATAAATAGGTGGTACCTATTTATCTACTTGCATTTGCATGCTTTTAAACAACAAGGTTGGCAGGAACTGGGCCAAGAACAGGAGCTTACCCCATCACTCAGTACTTGGGTCTTGAACTGTCAACCTTGACAAGTCCAGCATCTTAACTGCTAGACCACCGTGCCCCGAACCATCTCCTACATCATCTTAATAAGAAGGTTACAATTAGGAAAACTGATATGAGCTCTTCAGTATCTGCTCTTGGCCTAAGAAGTTTTTTCCTTTAGGTTCCATAATGAGTTGAATTTCAAGTGCCTTGTCCTGCCTGGAATCTGCAGAAGAGGAAGAAATAGTTCTGCGTTGTCTCCTGCAGAGAAAACTAATTTAAACCACTTTTAGTAATGCCTCTGTGTTAGAACACCAGAATATACAGTACTTTCATCCAAATTAAAAAATGTAATGAAAGTACCCTCTTTTATGAATATAGAAGGTACAGTC
Organism: Pseudonaja textilis; assembly: GCF_049901715.1. Classification (NCBI taxonomy): domain Eukaryota; kingdom Metazoa; phylum Chordata; class Lepidosauria; order Squamata; family Elapidae; genus Pseudonaja; species Pseudonaja textilis. The sequence goes on along the minus strand of NC_141997.1, from coordinate 40,238,479 downwards.
TCACCACGGAGCCGTGAGTAAAAATATTTATTTTGGGGGGGGAAGGCAGATGGGTGAGGAGGAACCAAATGCTACATATACACAGTTGCTGTTTTTCTTGAAGGGCAATTCTAAAAGTATCTCCCAGAGACCACGATAGGTTTTTTGTTTTTTTCCTGAGGGGAAAAATAAAGCCTTAAGTATGTTCTTTATCCTTCTCCTTTCATTATAGCAAGGGCTTCTCAAGAACTTGAGAACTTCAAATACCAACTGGAAGACATTCTGAGCTTCTCCATGGCCATCACATGACTAGCAATAATGTCAATCCAATCTGGAGGCGGTTCTTTGAGGAGATCCTTGGAGATTAACAGATTAACAGATTAACAGATCTGGAAGGGACCTTGTAGGTCATCTAGTCCAGATGACCTTGTAGGTTATCTAGTCCAGAGAAGAAGCTTCCATTACAGTATCACACAATCCGTTCTCCAAAAAACCAGATGGAAAAGCACAGGAATGACTTCTAAGAGATACAGATTAGTTAGGGAATTAGCTTGCAAAGTTTGGACTGTTAACATTCTCTATTTATAATGTTCTTACATTTCTACCTGCAGTTAAATGCAATGGATTATATATTGGATTTGAGCAGCATGGTGGCCTAATGGTGAGAATGCTCACCTCCCACTCGAAAGGTTGAGAGTTCAATCCTAGGTAGCAGCAGATGTTTCTATTTCCTAGGATGCAAAGAAAAAATATCTGCTGTGAGCTCCACATGATGTCAGGAAGGGCATTCGGCCAGCAAATGCTTGGCTCCATCCAGTTGTCCCAACACGATTCCAAGTGAAGGGGTTATAGGATTGTAAAAGGGGAGTTTTTACTGTATATTGGACTTATTTTTTCTGCATAGAGGGAAACTCATGTTACTGCATCCCCAGCACTAACTGAGTTTGAAAAACGTTCCCTGGGGTTCCTTCTTAAAGTTTATTCCAACTGGAGCAAAGAACCCCAGTGCAGAAAATATCTTAGAGTGTTGGGAAGTGGATTGAAATGAAGTCCTCAAGATGTTTTGGGGTGATAACTATTTACTTTCCCACCCAAACTTGGTATTAGTAGTTGCTGAGTGTTGTTCCTATCAACAGGTCAGAGGTGACATTCAGCAGGTTCTGACCAGTTCTGTAGAAATGGTAGTGGAAATTTTGAGTAGTTCAGAAGACTGGCAAATGCCACCTCTCACTGGCCCTGGCCCCAGTGGTGGGATTCAGCCAGTTTGCACCAGTTTGGGGGGAACCAGTTGATAATTTCCTGAGTAGTTTGGTGAAGTGGTTGTTGGAAGAAATCATTAGGGCAGAGAACTGGTTGTTAAATTATTTGAATCCTATTACTGCCTGGCCCCATCTATTATCTGCCTCCCATTGAGTCCCAGCTAATCAGCTGGGTCTTCTTTTGTTGCTCTGCACAGGAGAACGGAGCTGGAAAGCAGGTCGGTGGGTGGGGAGGGAATGGAGATTTTACAATATTCTTCCCCTGCCACAACCACCAAGCCATGCCCACAGAACCGGTAGTAGACATTTTTGAATCCCACCACTGCAACAGATATAATGTTCATCAGAATTGGTCCTGGTAGGTTTAGTCAAGTTAATTTTGTTGTAGGCATACTTACAGTCATCTTCTTTATTAAGTCATAGACAGATTGATTAGAACTACGTTTTTATTGAATGCCTCCCAGCATTTATTTCTTACTTTTACACCTCAGACTAACTTTCCATTGGGCAGAGGCCCTTGGCAACTGCACAATCTAACCTAAAAGTGTCCACAATGAAAGGAATATGATTGGTTTCACAGCTCAGAAACCACAGTGCTAATCAGAAGACAGTCTCTGCTGCTGATGTCACAGGGGTTAAAGATCCGGGCTGCCAAGCCCCTGAGGATGGCAACCAAGAAGTCCATCAGCATGAAGATTTTGCATTCTTGGCAAACAAAAAAGGGAAGAAAGTTACTGAGAGTCCTGCACAATTTATAATTATCATTTCACTGCAAGTCAGATGCAAAAACAGAAGCTGTGGCTCAACTTCCTGTTGGTGCTGCCACCACCGGTTGCAAAATCCTGGTGAGGACTATCTTTGGCTCAAAACAATAGTCATGGGCGATTCTTTAAGTGATAAGAGACACACGAGAGGCTGTCTCTTTTGAATCTTTTCAGAAACGAATCTATGAGAGAAATTTACCAGATTACCCCATTATTTCCAGATCAGGACTGTAGAAAGGCAGCAGGTGGCAGCAGACAGACAATGAAACCACTGACTCCTTACTGTTCTCCAGCCTCCACCTCTGGTTTTGCAACCCCAATCAGAGCAGGACCTGCTAGAAAGGACTAATTCAGGGGTTTTCAACCTTAAGCACATTTGGACCACAGAAAAGAAAATACCGGGAGCCACAAATCCTAGATGGATGTGGCCAACTCAATATCTCTCCCACCCAGTCACATGATCCCCCCCTGAGACACCTACCCAGGTTTTGTGGCTCCTGGTGTTTTCTGTGGGAAATCTGTCTGTCTGTCTGTCTCCCTCTCTCTCCTTCCTCCTTCCTTCCCTCCCTCCCTCTCATTTCTGTTTTTTGCGTTTTTACCTTCTCAGGTCAGGCAAGAAGTGACTGGGTGGGGAGGGCAAGGGGCCAACCAGTGGGATCACCCAACAGGGAGCCACAGCAGAGGGGCCAAAGAACCACAGGTTGCTGACCCCTGGATGAAATGAGCCAAGGAGTAGCTCAGGGAGGGTGGGCCCTTTTGGACCAAAAGAACTCAGGGCTAGAACAATCACCTCACAATCCTTACCTCTGATTTCTCCACTGTTTTTGTGTGTGTGTGCATTGAGATCAACCATCAGATTGCTGAGTTGTGTTGCTGGGAAGGGAAACTACTGATCCATCTGATCATGTCAAATAATAAATTACGTTTTGAATAAGTCCTTCTCTATATGGGAGATTCAGATCATTCACGCTATTGTCTCCTTGGTGCTCTGAATGGCAATGAGCAAAGACATATGTGTGTGCATCTGGACCCATCTCTTCTGGCTTACTGGCTGGGGATTATAAAAACTTAAGCCAATTTAAGCCAATAATAATTGGACAACCACTTGTCTGAAATGGTATAGGGCCATGATGGAAGTGACACGCAGAGCCATCTCTCCAGGCACACCAGTCATCGCCTGTTGCTCTTTCAGGTTCCGGAAGGTGTATGCACGCCGGCCAGCTGATCTTTGCACACACATGTGCATCAGAAACCGGAAGATCAGGTGGCTGGCGTGCATGCATGCACCGGAAACTGGAAGCTCAGTTTCCTGGTGTGCAGATGTGCACCAGGGAGCTGCTTTTCTGGTTTCTGGTGCTCCCTCATGTGTACACACATGCTCCCATTTTGGCACGTGGTGCCAAGAAGGTTCACCAGTAGGGTTTCCCGCGTGAACAGAAGGTTGGATGAAAAGACCTTCAAGGTCTCTTCCAACTCTGCTATTGTGATGACCCCTTTGGATTGGTTATCTTAAAAGTGTCTGGAAAGCCTGGGGTTATATCTGAACATTAAATTTGTTAAAATGTGGAAGTGAGCATGTAAAGGTCTTTCATAGCACAGCTAATAGGTTCATATGATTCCACCAGACCAACAATCATTGCTGTTGCTATTATGAGGCAAACCTGGGAAAAGAAAGAAAATTCAGCTTGTGGCACAGAAGGCTGATGCTTGGAAAATCTGACAGTTGCAGAGAGCACGCTGCAAGTATAAAAGGAAAAGCAACAACAACCAAAAAAAAAAAACCAACAACCCATGAGAAGCAAAAGGCGAAGACTGCAGACTCGGTAAAATGTATTCAACAATAATTGTGGAGGAAGAAGAGGAGTAATTAATCAAACTTCACTTTGACATTTTTTCAGTAGGTGGTGAAGATCATTGGAGCAGGATTGGTTTGCCAAGCTGCCTCAACCCCTTCAGAAGGAAAAGAGCAAAAAAGAGCTAACTAAAATTTTGGAAAAGGTCCTTGGGTTCTCCTGCTTGCGAACATGCTTTGAAGCATCACCTCCGCAAGACAAGGTGGGTGAAGAAACTGCCCAAATTGGAGGAGGAAGGAACAAGACCAGTAAATAAGTTGTCATCCGTTCCAAGAAGACAAACACTCTTGGGGCTCAATACATAACCACAACTTAGGCAACTGTGGTCAAAGGGATTTCAGCGCAGTTCCTGCCCTAGAGAAATCAACTTACATCTGGACAGATAGGGGGATCTGCAGCCGATGGTTAGCTGAGACCTCTTTTGTGCCTCTGTGGTTGATGAGGAGGTAGGGTGGGATGGGGAGAGCTCAGAAGGCTTCTTTTGAATGCACAAGGAAATGCTAGTTTCTTTAAAAAAATCCTAGCTTGGCCAAATGCTAAATCTGAAGGTCAAGGAATAAAAACCTCCATGACAAAAGGGCCATTTCTGGACTTTAATTGAAGCTGGTTAATCTTGCAAATGCTGTTCCTGACGCTAAAGAAAAGGGTAGGTGAGCAACCTCTCTGTTTCTGAGGCTTTGGGCTCTTCTTTAGACACAGACACAGACTTCAGAGAGTAATTAGGACTGCAGAAAAAACAATTACTACCAACCTGCCTTCCATCGAGGACCTGTATACTGCACGAGTCAAAAAGAGGGCTGTGAAAATATCTACAGACCCCTCACATCCTGGACATAAACTGTTTCAACTCCTTCCCTCAAAACGACGCTATAGAGCACTGCACGCCAGAACAACTAGACACAAGGACAGTTTTTCCCCAAACGCCATCGTTCTGCTAAACAAATAATTCCCTCAATACTGTCCAACTATTTACAAAGTCTGCATTACTATTACTATTAATCTTCTCATCACTCCTTATCACCCATCCCCTCCCACTTGTGGCTGTATGACTAACTTTGTTGTTTGTATTCTTACAATTTATGTTGACTGTTTCCTAGTAAGATTTGATTGCTTATTGTACCCTTTGACTATTATGATTCTTGACTCCTGATGAATGTATCTTTTAGGTACGCTGAGAGCATTTGCACCAAGACAAACTCCTTGTGTGTCCAATCACACTTGGCCAGTAAAGAATTCTATTCTATTTAGGTTGAAGAGATCAAGGCATGGACCATCATAAGTGTGAGTGAGATGCTGTAGCTGATGAGCCAGGGTGTAGCACAGAAGTCACACAGGCAGCTGACAGTTCAAACCGCCCTTTTATTGCTGCAAAATTCCCCAAACGCTCCCAAGTTTCTGGCAAGTCTCAGAGCAAAGTGATGACAGGGGTGGGATTCAAATTTTTAATAACCAGTTCTGTGGGCATGGCTTAGATGGTGGGTGTGGCTTGGTGGTCATGTGACTGGGTGGACATGGATTGGTGGTCATGTTATTGGCTGGGCGTGGCCAACTCAATATCACTCACATCGAGGCACACATCTCCTTGCCTGGCCTCTCATGACTGTGGGGATGCTGCAACAGTCGTAAGTGTGGAAAATGGTCATAAGTCACTTTTTTCAGTGCCATTGTAACTTTGAATGGTCATTCCACATAAGAAAAGGAGGGAGAAAAAACTCCAGAGAAGTTCCAGAGACAGGAAGTCTAGTCCTGCCAAGAATGTAATAAGGGTTAACGGAGAGGCAGTTTCTGTAAGCAACACCAGAATGTTTCCTTCCTGCCTTCCTTACAGAATTAGGCCAGTAATTTCTTCTAACAACCGGTTCTCCAAACTGCTTAGAATATTAACAACCGGTTCTAGTGAATAGGTGCGAATCTACAATCCCACCCCTGGATGACACACACACACACACACACACACATACACTTCAAGCAGCCTCTGGCTGAAAATAGTCCAGCCCAATGCTTTGAGCACCACAACTGCAAAGCAAAAAATCCATCAGGACAAGTTGAGGAGTCCAGGATACAAAGGAGCAAGGCAAGTAATCCAGAAATCTAGAAAGAATACAAGGAATCCAGGAAAGTTCAAACATTGGCACTCAACACTCCATGAATTCAGTGTTTATTCCTGACAAATGCTTCTCCCCACAGAGTCTCCTTAAGTCTCAGCCCCCAGGTGTGCCTTGTGAAGAGGGGCGGGGTGCTCTTCTCCTGAGTAGTTGGGTCAGTTTGCACTGTTCTTGCCTTCTCTCCACTCTCCGTGCTCGAGGATCAGGAGGGGGTGGTCCTTGCTCATTGCCTGATGTCTCTCATGTTCACTGCTCAGCCTCTCTTGGTCATCCTGCCCTCCTTCCTCCCTGCCTACAAGCCATCCCTGAAAGGCCCTGGCCTAACTGAGCCTGCTCTTCCCCTTTTTCCTCCAAAGCCAATGAAGCCGCCCCCTCGATCTCTGTTGGCTCCAGTTCCAGCTCATCTTCCCCCGCAGATTCAGATTCCAGTGGAGGCATGACACTGTCAAAGATGACCAAGCTGAGCCTGAGGATAAAGTCAAATGCCTCATCGGTTTGCAGTCTCTACACCGCCATAAAAGAGCAAAGTCCAGCCACCCTGAAGTCCGCTGACTATCATCTGGTGCCCATTTGCCTTGACCATTCGTAGTTGAGATTCTTGTGTATAGGTTACATGAAATAAACTTTACTACTTTTGAGCTCCATCCTGGTTTACTTCTTGGACCTGTCAGAGACACTGTTGGGTTTTGGAGCATCTGGTTGCCTGATCTATTGGTCTGTTTGTCCAGTCTATTTGTTTGTGGCTTGTGCATCTTGGCAAAATCCTAAAGGAACATTCTTGGCCTTTTCTTTAGGAACCACAAACTTTCTTTCAGTTGTATGGGCAGGAAAATTTGGGGGCCAATCCTGATCAGGATCCCGGGATAGATATTACTGGTTTCAATTATGGTTTTGCCATTCTCCACCCCCACCTCCACCCCAATGTTTGCACAAATAAAGCGGGGGAGGGAATGTTCCTTCCTGTTTCAGGTTTGCAAAACAGGATCGAAACTGTTCTCCGTTTATTTTTATCTAAAGTAAAAAGGCCCTTTTCTTCTACTCCTCAAAAGATAAGATAGGTAAGATAATCTTTATGGTTATTTTTTTGCTGTGAGCACACATTAAAAATGAAATTCTGTTTCCTGCTCTCAAAAGAAAGTATATATCTATGCATACTCATACATAACACACATATACACATGATACACACACTGTCAACCCTGAAGGAAGCCTGGCTGAGGCCATCTTTGAGGCTTCATGGTTGCCAAAAAACAAAGGGGGAAAAAGACAGGGTGGGATCTGACCGGTATAACTACTGGTTTGGTGATTTACGTTTTGCATGGGTGCGCAGTGTTTGAAAAAACACTTTTTTCCTGCTTTTTCAACTGCAGCTGTGCCGCGCCAAGCAGCTGAGGTTGAAATAGCAGAAAATAAAGGTAAGAGCCCAGGTGGGTGGGTGGGCCAAAACAGCAGCAGACATAGAACTGGTTCTATGTCTGCTGTTCTTCTACAGAGCCGGAGGTGGGATTCTACCAGTTCTCCCCTGTTCACTAGAACCGGTTGTTAACATTCTAAGCAGTTTGGAGAACTGGTTGTTAGAAGAAATTACTGGCCTAATCCTGTAAGGAAGGCAGGAAGGAAACATTCTGGTGTTGCTTACAGAAACTGCCTCTCCGTTAACCCTTATTACATTCTTGGCAGGACTAGACTTTCTGTCTCAGGAACTTCTCTGGAGGTTTTTTTCCACTCCTTTGCTGGTACTTTGCTTGTGTGGAGTGACCATTCAAAGTTACAATGGCACTGGAAAAAGTGACTTATGACCTTTTTTCACACTTAAGACTGTTGCGGCATCCCCACAGTCATTAGAGGCCAGGCGAGGAGATGCGTGCCTCGATGTGAGTGATATTGAGTTGGCCACCAAGCCAGGTCCACCCAGTCACATGACCACCAAGCCACACCCACCATCTAAGCCATGCCCACAGAACTGGTTGTTAAAAAATTTGAATCCCACCCGTGGTAGAATCCCACCCCTGAAGAAAGGGTGGGGGGATTTTAGATAGCTCAGCTTGGCCATCAAAATAAAGTGGTTTCCTGTGGGAACCAAGGTCATTCCAACAAGTGGCTGAGAAGAGGAGGAGTGGAGTAACTAGGCAACTGGCTAGCCGCCACTATTGGACGATGTGACCAGTTACCTTAGGGGGAGGGAAAAATTTTACTTTTTAATTAGGTGAAAACTGTGGAAACCTTCAGAACGTGCAGGCAGATCTCAGAGGGAAGTTTTCCACTGTGAGCAAAAGCTGAGCTGCCCCTAATTACCCATACTTTGTGGTTTAGTGCTTCCTCAATGCGCTCTTTGCAACACACTTCCTGTTCTCCATATCAGCTGTGGAGCTGGGCACAGAGGTTTATCCCCCACACAAGCCCCTGCACACTTTCAAGGCTTTTTAAGGATGACGCTTCCTTTTTTTGTGTGTGGCATTTTGAAACTCTTCAGCTCCCTTTGAGGAACCGGTTGAGTGCAGAGAAAATGGACTAAACTTGTGACAAGAAAAAGTAGCCAGCTTGCTTTTTAAATCAGCGTGAATTGTGCTCTTTGTAACTTTTTTCTCCCTTTACTTTTCTAGTCAAGTCCAATACTAACCTTGGAACTTGTAGTCAGTTTCACTTGAAATCAATAGAATTCAGAAATAGGACAGAATAAACAGAGTTGGAAGGGACCTTGGAGGTCTTCTAGTCCAACCCCCTGCTTAAGAGGAAGCCCCTGTACCATTTCAGACAAATGGTTATCCAATCTCTTCTTAAAAACTGCCAGTGTTGGAGAATTCACAACTTCTGGAGACAAGTTGTTCCACAGAGTCATTGTTCTCACTGTGAAGAATTTTTCTTTATAGCTCTCGGTTGTTTCTCTCCTTGAGGAGTTTCCACCTATTGCTTCTTGTCTGGCCTCATGTGCTTTGAAAAATAGCTTGACTCCCTCTTCTTTGGGGCAGCCCCTGAGATATAGGAAGACTGCTAGCATGTCACCCCAAGTCCTTCTTTTCATCAGACTAGACATACCCAGTTCCAGCAACTATTCTTTATGTAGGGGCTTCATCCCTGGAGGTTTTAAAGAAAAGACTTGTTAACCTCCTATCTCAAGTGGTGTAGGGTCGTCTCCTGCTTGAGCAGGGGGTTGGACTAGAAGACCTCCAGGGTCCCTTCCAGCTCTATTCTGACTGAGGGATTGAGGGAGTGTGAGGAACACTGCTTTCTTGACTAATGTCCCTCCTTTGGCATCCTTTCTTTATTCCTATTCTATTCTACTATTTGTCATGCCCCCGTTGGAATCTGATTCCAAGGGAGAGGTGGATCAGCTGACAGGGAGTGGGAGTGTGGCTCTGGTGGCTGTGGAACAAACTGGGGAAGGGCCCAGGCTGGCTGGGAATTCAGAGGAAGATCCAGGCCCACCCCTTCTTCATCCTAGGGCACGCAGGGAGGAACGGATAAGGGAGCAACGTGGTTTATGGGGGAGGAAAGGGCCCTGATCCCCTTCATGGACTGCAGCTGGGAAGGCTATTTAAAAGGGCAAACTGCGCATGGCAAAGTTGCTGGAAGCAAAGCGTGCATTATCTTTGTCGAGCTTTATCTGGGTTCTGGCGTCCTCCCAACTGTGTGTCCCTCGTTATCTTTGGGAACTCTGCAAGTTATTATCCTGGTCTGTCATGTTAATTGCTTCAGCGTGGTTTGTGTTGGTTTTTTTTTATTTCTACTTTATCTGTATTTTGGATTTGGACTGCATTTCTTCTCTTTATAGACTGTTTTTGGAAGAGTTTGATCTCCTGCCGAGGATAATTGGACATTGTGGGCCAAGTTGGAGGCATTAAAGGGAATTTATCTACTTTGGTGACTTTGGTATGTTTGTACCATGCCCCAGGTCATCACACTATTTCTTTGATATTTGTGTAACTCTTGTCCCGTGGCAAGTTGTCCTGTGATAAGTTGGCCATGGTGAATTGTCCTCTGTTTGAAGGACAGACACCCAGATCGTGTCTCGAAAAATTCCAGTTGGACACACAAGCTACATCAAATTGTCATATGGTAGCCCAAGACCCTTTTTCTCAGGAAAGTATTCTGCCAAACTACAAAAACTTTAACCTACAAAACTCTACGTGACCATGGCCCAAATTATCTCAGGGGCCATCCCCAATCAGAAGAAAAAGTCTGCCATCATCTAAACATATTTCAGGCATACTGTTTTCAGCAGTAACTTTATGCAAGCTCAGCCTTTTATTTAAATGTCTGCTTCCTCTTGGGGATTTTCAGCAAGGAAGAAAAAAAAAAATCAAGATCTAGGCTGGTCATTTCCTTAAAAATGTCTAAGCCACTAAAAATAATGTGGTTCATTTGTCTTCCCTTGAATATAGACATGAGACTTAACTAAATTCATTTCTGTCTTTTTTTAAAAATGTAGTTAATTAAGGTTGAGCTAATTCTGCGGTCTCATTTATACTTCTCTGTGGATGCAAACCTCAGAAAGATTTAGAAGCATACTCTGAAGAACTGTCTCAAGTGCCCTCTGGCAGAGGACCTGTAGATATCTGAGCTGAGCTGGTGTCATCAATCAATAAATTAGAGTTGCACGCCACTATTACTTCTGAAACAATTCCTGGTACATCCGTCTTCAGAAAATAAAACTCACTAGCAAATATTTAGGAAGTTCTGTGAACTATCACAGAAGTGGGCTCTTTTTCTTAATTTTCAAGCAAGACAGGCTGCCTTTTATTATTATTTTTATGTTATTTTTATATTTTATATTAGGACGACAATAATGATGATGCCTCAATTTATTTATTCAGGCTATATCACTATTATTCTTTTCATCCTTCCTAGTACCTCTCTTTTCCCACTTACAACTATAATTGTGTTGCTTGTATCTTTACAATTTATATTGTTTTATTTGTTTCCTATATGATACGATTGCTTATTAGTAACAGAATAGAATAATAGAATAGAATAGAATAATAGAATAGAGTAGAATAGAATAATAGAACAGAATAATAGAATAGAATAATAGAATAGAGTAGAATAGAATAATAGAATAGAATAGAATAATAGAATAGAGTAGAATAGAATAATAGAATAGAATAATAGAATAGAATAATAGAATAGAACAGAACAGAACAGAACAGAATAGAATAGAATAGAATAATGGAATGGAATAGAATAGAATAGAATAGAATAGAATAGAATAGAATAGAATAGAATAGAATAGAATAGAATAATAGAATTGAATAATAGAATAGAGTAGAATAGAATAATAGAATAGAATAGAGTAGAATAGAATAATAGAATAGAATAATAGAATAGAATAGAGTAGAATAGAATAGAGTAGAATAGAATAGAATAATAGAATAGAATAGAATAGAATAATAGAATAGAATAACAGAGTTGGAAGGGACCTTGGAGGTCTTCTAGTCCAACCCCTACTTAGGTAGGAAATCGGATACCATTTCAGACAAATGGTTATCCAATCTCTTCTTAAAAACTTCCAGTGTTGGAGCATTCACAACTTCTGGAGGCAAGTTGTTCCACTGGTTAATTGTTCTAACTGCCAAGAAACTTCTCCTTAGTTCTAGGTTGCTTCTCTCCTTGATTAGTTTCCACCCATTGCTTCTTGTCCTGCCCTCAGGTGCTTTGGAGATAGGTTGACTCCCTCTCTTCTTTGTGGGTTAGGGTCTGAGTAGCAGGCAGGCTCATGCACACATGTTCCGTTTGTGTGAGTGGCAAGCTTGTGCAAATGGAGCTGCATGCCAGCGCATGCATTTGCTAGCCATTTGTGCAGAACCATCCCCTCTCCTGCCCCACCCCGCCAGCCTGTAAAGAGAGAAACGTTGAGGAACTGTTGCTTTATCATACCCCATCTCATTTCTGCTGCCTTCAGCCATCAACTTTCCATTCCTTACACAAAACCCCTCGGCAGTTCCATTATTTACTTTACACCGTCCCTAAACACACAACACATCTCCCTCCCACGCTTCTCAACTATCTGAGGAACAGCAGAAATGTCTTCTGCACACATCCTGTGCGAGACTGTGAAACCACCCAGGTGTTCCCAGAGTGTGAGACTTTCTCACTGCCCCTCCCTTTCCAGGTAGGATTCTGAAAAAAAAAAGAATGACTGGAACAAAAAGATCACACTAGCTACATCTTTCAAGGAAAATCTGATGTTTTATAGGTAGCACCTCCCACCAGCCAGGTTAGCAAAAATGTATGGTTCTCAATCGCCCACATGTTGGAAACGTTCGAAAGAATGGGTACCTTCTACCATGTGGTGGGACTGGGGAAAAAAATACAGGACTTCTGGTATAAAATTTGGTCATGGCTGGAAGAAATGTTGGGTCTAAAAATTAGCTTTGTGCCAGAGATGTTTCTTCTAGGAATAATAAAAAGAGAACTTTAGCAAAACAGATATTTACGTAATTATTCATGTAATTCCAGCACTAAGAATATTATTTGCCAAAACTTGGAAATCAAAAGAAATTCCAAATGATGAAGCCATAATAAGTTTTTTCAATGCGCTGAATTAGATAGCTTGACACAAGAATTGAAAGAACGAGACAGATCAGAATACCGTAAAGTATGGAGCAATTTCTACGATGGAGGGACATGAAAGGAAGTTTATAAAATGAAAATGTAGAACTTAAGATGTAATTGAAATGTGGTACAAGAATAAAATCTAAAATGATATAAAGACTAAATGTATATATGTATATATTTATGGCATTCGGCTTTGCTCGGGTATTTTCCCACGTCATAGTAGTTGTGCTTTTAAAGTTGTAGCGACGTTTCAGCAGAATCTCATCTGGCATCATCAGGCATATTTATGTATATATGCCTATATTTTCTATTGACCTTTTCCTAGTGTAAAATGTAAAGACTGAAATGTGTGTCAAAGAAAGTTCACCACGTTCAATACTTTTAAATGTTTATTTTCAATTTTTTTTTAAAGATTGTTGTGGATGTCAATCAAAGAATACATGGCTGATGATCATTGCATATTACCTTTTTGCTGGTGATGATAGGGTTAAGAGCCAGAGGGGGAAATTATGCAATATTCTGAATGAGGAATACGACACCCAAAAATGGAATGATCAAGTGAAAAGGATTGTGGTGAGGGGAAAAAAAAACACAAGCCAAATATAAATTTGATAAATAATACATTTAGAAATGCCTTAAAACGGACATTACCCAACAGAAGGAAGGTGTGGTTTTTCACAAGGATTATAGGGCAAGGCTGGCTGTACTCATGGCCAAGGAGGAATGGAGCCAACTTCCCAGGTACTCCAAAGCCAAGCTGCCTTAGGGCAGAAGCTTCCTCCATCTTCTCAATCACATCTCCTTCCCAATTTGAAGTAGGCCTGACCGAAGATCTACCTTGACAGGTCGACACCTGAGAAGGGGTTTAATTTTTAGCCTTAAGAGGTTGTGTCTTAAAACCCTCCCAGGAGTGTGCAGGCAACTGGAGCTATTCCCTTCCAACAGGTGTGCTTGGATCCCTAGAACACACTTATATTTAGGGAGAATCCTGCAAATTCTGCATCAAGAGAGGCCCAAAAGAAATGCTACAGCAATCAAATCTTCACTGCTGAAAATCAGGAAGCAGCTCCAGAAGTCACTCAAGATGCCCAGGGTAGGGACATCCTCATCCCTAAACTTTGGCAGCAGCTGCTCTCAGAGGAATCTCCAAGTGCTTCAATAACCCTCTAAAATGGGGGGTCCTGACCTTTTATATACCCTACCTGCACCCCTAGAATGCTCATAATATATTCTTGCACCTCTTACAAAAGTAAATAGTTATATGCATATAATATACATACCCACTATAATTGTGAAACTTCTAAGTCCAAGTTTTTCCACCTCCTGGAATATCGCCTCGCGCTCCCCAGTTGGGAACCCCTACTCTAAAAGGACGCAAATGACCAGCTGCCTGCAAGGAATATAAATCCTTCCATTCCCCACCTACCTGTCAGAGCTGAAGAAGCTTCTTGGATGAGAAGTGAAACATCTTCAAAGAAAAAACAAGAAGGTCCAGTTGCCTCCTGAAAAAGCACCTTTGAGACAACCATGACCTGGATGACTGTGACTCTCTACAGACTTTTAGCTATACAATTTGGGATGCACATTCTTGGAATGGTGTGGGAATAGGAACGGATTTCCAGAGGGAAAATTGCAGATTGTAGGAACTGTTGGCACTACTCAGGTGACCCTGAGGACATAGATAAACCTCCAAGCGCTTCAACGATCCACGAAAAGGGCGCAAATGAGCAGCTGCCTGCAAGGAATATAAATTCTTCCATTTCCCCCCACTATCCTGTCAGAGCTGAAGAAGCTTCTTGGATGAAGAAGCGAAACGACTTCAAAAGAAAGTAACAAGAAAGTCCGGTTGCCTCCTGAAAAAGCACTTTTGGGCAACCATGACCTGGAACTGAGAAACTATACAGACTCTCAGAGGAAGTAGTTGGGTCAATAGATGGATAACATGTTGGTTGAATAGGCTGCTTTAATGAGTAGCGGAGAGGTAGTGATTTTTCACATTGTCCAACTTGCTTCTTCTGAAGTCTTTTCATAGCCTCTATGTTCTCCAGATGGTCTGAGGGACCTCAAGCGTTGTTGCTAAGTATTTAGCTCATGCAGTGTTCGTTACCCAGAGCACAACCATTAGAAATCTCGTTATTTTATTATATCTGTTTTATTTAAAAAATAATAGGAGCTTTAGAATAGTCTGCTAGCAAACACACATTCATTGATTGAAATACAAGAGTCTTCCTGTATGCATTTTGCAAAATGAGGGGTGCATTTTAGCTTCACAAGGAATTTAGCTGTTGATTCAACTTCAAGCAAATAATTGCAGAGACATATTTTCATAATTCCATTTATATTCATACCGAAGTCTTCCCCATATAAATCGATACAGGAACACAGTTTCATATTAAAGCATTTTTGTCCAGGTACAGTTTACAGCATATGAAAATTTTTTATAGCACTAATAAATGAATAAAAAACTAAATGATTCGTGTAAAATGTTTATACACTTTATGTACACACACCAAGTCACAAAATTCACACCTCCATCCATGACAGACTTAATAAGCTACAATACGAGATTTATTTAAAAAAAAAAAACAGGAAAAAAGAAGAGCTTAGAACTAATTTGAGCACTTACTGAAATCTGGATTGTTTACAAAAATTTAGAAAACATAGTTCAGAGAGAAATACTCCACATGTATTAGAAAAGTCTTGCAACCGCTTTTTGGGAATGACGTCTTAACATTGACTTTTAACCAATATCTTCTCAATTGCAATAGAGCTGAAATATGCACAAATGGGATCATTTTAGAGTAAGGCTTAGAGTAAGAGGGATATATATCTCTTTTCTGGAAGCTCTCCACAATGCAGTAGCTTATTGCTTATCCTTTAAAAAAACCCGTCTCCTCTATCTCACACTCACTCTCCTTTGCTGCTTTCCAAAAAAATAACCCCAATTCCCAATTTATAGACAGTTCCCACTGAATGAAGCTATCAGACTCAAATTTTTCAGCCTTTGGGTAAATGTGACTGGTTTTTCTAAAACTTCAGCTAAGAATTTGTCTATGGAGATTCGCAACCCTTTAGGTCATGGTTGCTCCAAAAGTGCTTTTTTTCAAAAGGCAACTGGATTGGCTTGGATTTTTTTTTTCCTTGAAAACATTTCGCTGCTCATCCAAGAAGCTTCCTCAGTTCAGAACTTCTTGGATGAGAAGTGACACATTTTCAAGGGGAAAAAAATTGAGAAAGTCCAGTTTTCTTTTGTAAAGCACCTTTGGTCCAGCCGGACTCTTAAAAGTTTTATTTTTTTAAGTCACTAAGCAGATTCCCACTATTGAAGGGAGATTCATTCTGAAGGATTATGTGGTCCAGCAAATAAGAATCCTCTAAATCTTTTCCTGAAGTAGAAGAAAAAGGGAAGGGAGGAATTCTGATCAACCCAAGGCTTGCTGTTGCAAACAAACTAGGAATCCAGGTTTTACAAAGATTCTGGTTTAATAAGCAAGCCAGTTAAGCCAGCATTTCTGGTTCCCAAGAAACAAAAATATCAGGAATGAATCTCAGTTATTTCCCCCTTTATATAGACTGAAACCCGAGGATTCTTTATTTAAAAAATCTCTGAATTAAAAGGAAAGCTCCGAATTAAAATCATCTCACTCTCTTAAAAAATAAAAAAGCACTAATCTCAAGCAGCCGTCAAAGGGAGGACGGGGGGCATGAAATTAAAGACAGGAGAATTCTTTGGTTAGAATAATTCATCCGAGTCTGCCGCTCCAATGCAAGAATCAAAACACTTGTTTTGTATTAGCCTAATTTTTGAAGGGCTAGGAGACTAAATGGCAACATACCTATTTGGGGAATCAGGCAAGAAATATCTGATTTAGTCTGGGCGATGGGTGGCCTTGGTGCTTCCGTGCCAAGAAGATGAAACCAAAGGAGGTGGGAGAGGGAGGAAGGGGGTCCTGCTGCTGTGCTTGTCTTTATTTAGTTAAAATTCTGCATCCTGATTTGTGGGGGGGGAGAGAATACTTTTTGGAGGGTTCTTTAGCTGTAGCACTGTCAGATAAAAATGCCAGCCAGCTCCTCAAGCACGCAGAGAGTCCTATTTCTACACCGAGGAAGAGGATGAGAAGTGGGGTGGAGGGTTCAGTCTTGTGTCCTGGCTGCCTTTGGGGGGGAACTCCCCAGCCCTGCTCTGAAAGCACCACATTTCAACAATCTGCCCCCCAACAACCCCACCCGCAAGTTGATGCTTGATAGTCTCACATACGATGTTCTTTTAAACCCCAGGCCTGGGGGTTCAAACCCCAGAATCCTGAGGGGGGGGGGACACGATAGCTCCACGGGTCTGTTTTTTCCAGGGACCCCCATCCCCCCCAGTCTGCTGATCCAGTGCGCAAAGCTCGCCTTCTGGTTACATAGAGGAAGCGAAAGAGCTGGGCCACCCTCCGCGTCTCAAGTGGCGTCCATCGAGAGATGCTGCTTCAGGTTTGTTGAAGGTGCCTAAGAGGTGGAGCTCTCTCTGGCCTCATCACAATCAGGACGCTGTGTGAGTTCCATCCTAGGGAGAGGCTAATGTTTGGAACAGACTCTCCTGCTAGAGCACGGGGTTGGGCTAGATGACCTCCAAGGTCCCTTCCAACTCTTGTTTGGAGATGCCAAGGGCCTGAGGAACGGAGTGTCTCCTCCGCTCGCTCGTTCTCCCCAAGCAGCTTTGGCCCAAAGCTAAGAAGCAACCGGGAGTAGCCCAAAAAGCGAACAGGGAGGAGAGGGAGAGCCGGGTGCAGCTAGAGCAAAGCCGTCGCCTCAGAGTCAAGAGGAGAAGCCCCAGCAACCGAGGTCGGGAGTCTTCCAGCTCCGCCACACTAGGCCTCCCGTCGCCATGTGGGACGGCTGGGGAAGCTCGTTCGGAGGGGCCAGCTTTAAAAGTGGGGCGGGGGGGGAGGAAACCACCATTTGGACCCAAGGACCCGCGAGGTGGCTGGGCTGACGGAGGTCCGCAGTTCGGGTCCAAAGGGCCGTCGAAAAGAGCCGCTTCGCTGGACGGGGGAGGCCGAGGCGACCGCCGGCGGGCCCGTGGGAAAGCGGCGGGCTACCCGGGGAGGCTCGTCTAGAGATAAAGCGGCGAGGAAAGCAACCGTCTCCCGCCACAGCCCCGCAGGCGGCCGCCTCCTCTCCCCCACCCCACTCCCGGGGAACGGGCGTCGGGCGCGCTCACTCGCGGCAGAAGACGTACTCGGTGTAGCTGGTCCAAATCTTGTCGTCGGCGGGGCCGCCTTGCTCCGGCCCGAAGGCGCAGGTGCCCGTGGAGGAGCAGGCCGCCATGCGGAAGCCGGCCTCGCTCAGCCGGTCGAAGGCCTGCTCCAAGAAGTTGAACTTGAGGTAGTAGCGGGCCGTGTAACGCTCGGGAGGCCGGTCCGGGTCGCGGCTCTCGTTCAGCGTCTCGCCGAAGACCTCTTTGGCCAGCGCCGTCTTGCCGCACACCGTGATGCGGGCCACCCGTCGGAACTTGGCGTCGGCTTGGGCGTCCCGCCCGATGGTGTACGAGCCCCGGTAACCGATGGTGATGTAGCCCGAGCGGCGGCCGCCGGGACCTCCGCCGGCGTCCAGAGAGAGGGAAGCCGCCAGCATCGGAGGCGCGGGCCCCGACGGGCTGCGGCCCGACGTCGGCGAGGCAGCCGAAGCCGCCGGGGTCTCGCTGAAGTCCGCTTCTAAGTAACCCAGCCCCGACGCCGCCGCCGCCGGGTCGTCGGCGCACACCGAGGAGTCGCGCAGCAGCCCCGCGAAGCGCGGCGGCGGCAGGGCCGGGGAGGAACTCGAGGCCGCCAGACGGCGCACCAGCTCGGGCAGCTGGAAGTATTCGGCTTCGCGGCGCAGGCGGTTGCGCTCCGGGAAACCCTCGGGCAGCACCAGCTCCTGATCGCGCAGGTAGTCCAGGACGTAACGGAAGAGGAAGCCGTCGCGGTCCAGAAAGAAACGGCCCTTGGCGTCGCGGGGCAGGTCGGTGGCCTCTTGCTGCGAGAAGAGGCGCCACAGCAGCGAGCCGCGCACCGACAGCACCGTCCCTCGCCGGGTCACGTACACCTGCCCGCCCACGTTCAGCTCCACGATCTCCGGGATGGGCCCCGACGACGGGGACGAGGCCAGGTCAGAGGCCGTTGGAGCGCGAGAGACGCCGCTCCGGGCGCCGCCACCGCCGCCGCCGTTAGGGAGCCCCCGGGCGCTGTCGGCTAAGGCCATGCCGGTGGTCCCGGCCGAGGAGGGCCGCCGCCGCTTCCGCTGCCTGCGCTCCCCGGGACCGCGACCGTCGCAACCCCGCTCCGCTTTTTAGCCGGCCTGTCCCGCGACCCGGACGGTTCTCCTCGCTCGCGCGTGTGTGGCTCCGCTGGGCTGCGGCCTCCCGGGCACTTGCCGGCGTGCCAAAAAGAACGGGCGGCGGGACTGGCTTTTATGTCGCTCCGCCGCGCTGCTGCCACCGGCGGAGGAGCGAGCGGAGGCGGCGGCGGCAGCGGCCGGGAGGCTGACGTCGCTCGGGCGCTTCCCCTGCGCGCTGCCTGCCTCCCGTTTTGCGCGGGGCCGCCACCGCCACGCCCGAGCGCCCCACTCCGGACGCGCGCGGGCGCGCGCCAGACCGGGCCGGGCTTGAGCCTCTGCTTTTGGAGCGGCGCTTTTTGGAAGGCGCTGCAGCCGCTTTGCGGGCTCCCGGGGACTCCGCGCGAGACCCGGGAGAAGCCCGGGCTGCTGCGGGAGGCCTCCTGCTCCCGCGTGTCCCGGTGGGCTGGCGCGACCCGGCTGGGGAGAGGAGCCTGGCTTGGTTTGGGGTTGCCAGAGGCGGGTGGCGGCCGTCGCCTTCGCGCGGGAACGTGGAGCGAAGAGGTGTGGGAAAGTTCCGCTCCCCGCGGGGTGACGGCTTCCCGACAGCGGAGAAAGTCGGGGTCTCCGTTCCTTGTTTCTAGGAACCGCTTCCTCCGAACCCCCTCCCGGTTTCCCTTCCTCCCCATTCCTAGAATAAAGAGTAGAGTCAGCGCTTCGCTTTTACTTTCTGAACCAGGGGTCTCCAACTTTGGCAACTTTAAGCCTGGTGGACTTCAACTCCCAGAATTCCCCAGCCAGCACTAGTTGGGGAATTCTGGGAGTTGAAGTCAGCCAGGCTTAAACAGCACTAGCTACTGGGGAATTCTGGGAGTTGAAGTCCGCCAGGCTTAAACTTGCTGGCTGGGGAAGTCTGGGAGTTGAAGTCCGCCGGCTTAAACTTCTGGCTGGGAATTCTGGGAGTTGAAGTCCGCCAGGCTTAAACATTGCTGGCTGGGGAAGTCTGCGAGTTGAAGTCCGCCAGGCTTAAACTTCACTGGCTGGGGAATTCTGGGAGTTGAAGTCCGCCAGGCTTAAACTTCGCTGGCTGGGGAATTCTGGGAGTTGAAGTCCACCAAGCTTAAACTTCACTGGCTGGGGAATACTGGGAGTTGAAGTCCACCAGGCTTAAACTTCGCTGGCTGGGGAATTCTGGGAGTTGAAGTCCACCAGGCTTAAAGTTGCCAAGGTTGGAGAGCCCTGTTCTAAACCGATTCAGACGACAACATGTCCGTGTTCGGTCTTTGGGAAGCTTTCTCCAGGGATGCTCAGACCAGTGGGACGGCTTGCCTCCAGAAAGATGTCGAGACTCTCCGTGACAGATTAAGGCTCACTGGTGCCCTAAGCACTAACAAATCTTGGTAGGGCCCCCTTCTTTGTACATACTGTGCAAACGAAGCCAAGCTTAGGCTACGTAAATTTTGTGGTGCTCCCTTTGAGCCTGGTGCCCTAAACATGTGCTTCGTCTGCTTAAGGGTTAAGACACCACTGGAGACTGTAGGAAAAGTGCAGAGAAGAGCAACCAGGATAATTAGGGGACTGGAGCAGAGGTGGTATTCAGCAGGTTCTGCCCAGTTCTGGAGAACCGGTAGCAGAAATTTTGAGTAGTTCGGAGAACCAGCAAATACCACCTCTGACTGGCCCCATCCCCATCTATTCTCTGCCTCCCATTGAGTCCCAGCTGATTGGCTGGGTCTTCTTTGGTTGCCCTGCACAGGAAAACAGAGCTGGAAAGCAGGTTAGTGGGGTGGGGCGGGAATAGGATTTTGCAGTAATCTTCCCCCAGGAGTGAGGTGGGAATGGAGATTTTATAGTATCTTTCCCCTGCCATGTCCACCAAGCCACACCCACCAAGCCACACCACGCCTACAGAACCGTTAGTAAAAATTTTTGAACTGCTGTGAGGGGAGTTGGGCTGAGGGAGAGCTTCTGGCCCAAAATCACTCAGCTGGCTTTCATGGCTAAGACAGGATTTGAACTCACGGTCACATAGTCCCCATCTGTTCTCTGCCTCCCGAGTCCCAGTTGATCTGTGCCCTGCACAGGAGAACGAGATGGAAAGCAGGTTAGTGGGGTGGGGAGGGAACGGGGATTTTGCAATAACCTTCCCCCTGGAGTGGGGAGGGAATGGGGATTTTACCGTATCCTTCCAGGCCCACCAAGCCACGCCTACAGAACTGGTAGTAAAAAAATTTGAATCGCACCACTGGACTGGAGACAAACATATGAAGAATGGTTTTCAGGAACTGGGCCTGGCTAGTCTAGTGAAGAGAAGGACCAGGGGAGACAGGATAGCAGTCTTCCAATATTTGAGGGGCTGCCACAGAGAGGAGGAAGGGGTCAAGCTGTTTTCTAAAGCGCCCGAATGCCAGACAAGGAATAATGGGTGGAAACTGAACATGGAGAGATTCAACCTGGAAATAAGGAGAAACTTCCTGAGAGTGAGGACAATCAACCGATGGAATAGAAGTTGCCTTCTGAAGATGGAAGCTTCATCACAGCTTTCAAGAAGAGACTGGACTGCCATTTGTCAGAAATGGTGTGTAGAGTCTCTTGCTTGGGCGAGGGTGGGAGGTTAGACGAGATGGTCAACAAGGTCCCTTCCAGCTCTGTTCATCTGTTAAATTGTGGGCACTGCAACCCTGGAGGCTTTTAAGAAGAGATTCGACAACGATTTGTCAGAACTGTTATAGGGCAGAGGTCTCCAAACTTGGCAACTTTAAGACTTGTGGACTTCAACTCTCAGAATACCGGGAGTTGAAGTCCACAAGTCTTAAAGTTGCCAAATTTGAGGACCCCTGTAATAGGTTTCATGCTTGAGCAGAGGGTTGGATCAAAGTCCCTTGCAACTCTGTTATTCTGCTTTGTTTACCTTCTTCACCGGCCCAATAGCAATAACAATAGCACTTAGACATATACCGCTTCGTGATGTTTTTACAGCTCTCTCTAAGCATTTTACAGAGTCAGCCTATTGCCCTGAACAATCAGGGTCCTCATTTTAGCCACTTTGGAAGGATGGAAAATCCTGAGTCAACCTTGAGCCTGGTGAGATTCATACTGCCAAATTACAGGCAGCCGGCAGGCAGCAGAAGCAGCCTGCAGTACTGCGCCACCATGGCTGTTTTATTACCCAAAGTAGGTAACATCTTCATCATCATTAGCACTGACGATGCTACTTAGTTTAGCTAATAAAACATCTGCAAGAAAACAGTCGAGCTCAGAGAGCAGCAAGGGCCTCTTCATGTCAACCCTGAGTTAATAAATATTTTTTTTATCAGCTTCCTGGGTCTGCTAGAGTTGTGGGGTTGCAATATTCTGGGTGAAGCTGCAAAACCCTGCAACTTTCTCTACTACAGACACTGTTCAGACCCAGGCTTCGTCAAACGTAATTAAACACAAACTTGTTTTAAAAGCAAAACCCATTTTAATGTAGCGCTGGGAATTACTTCCATTCACAGCCAGAACTAAACTTAAAACAGTTCCCCAAGATAAGCACATGCCTGTCAGTGCTGTGGAATGCTGCCAAAAACAGAAGTATCCAAATTAATTATAACAGTATCAGAAAAAAAAAATGACCAGAATACACAGGGCTTCAAAAAGGGCTTGGAATCTATTGAATTGCTTTGCTTCCTGCAAAGAGTTTGTCATTGAGGTCTGACTTTTATCCCTTATGGGAGGGGCAATCACCTTACTCCCGAGTCCATTTGTTCCTCTGCCTCACTGCTGCCAGACTCTGAAGGCAGCACCCCACTCCCAGATGGTCCTGGCCCCATCCCTGCACCAGATGCAGGACCCTTGTCCAAGTCCTCTCCAGACTCCCTGACTGGTCCCGTTTCATCCTCACTGTCCGATTCCGCTGTCGTCTGTACAGCTGCTGGTAAATCACAATAGACACAGGTGCCTTGCTGTATTATAGCCTGAAGGCAGGTAAAATAAAGGAGAATTGCAGTTGTGTCTGCAAGAAGGATGTGAAGGAGTCAGAGAGAGTTTAAAGCTACACCCTCCTCTGTCTGTAACTGCTATAAATGTGTGTGTGTGTGGGGGTGGGGGTTGCCTGCTTAGATAAGAGTTCAGTTTTTCCATATTTGGACTGGGTGAGTGAAATTGCTAATGCCTCAGAAACCCATACAACCCAGTAAAGGTTAATATCTGTTTAAAACAATTAAAATGGCTACAGTTGAAAATAGCAAGCAAACAGCACAGGAATCAACTTCCAAGAAAGGAATTTCTCTATGTGCTTCTTCGGACTGGTGGAGGTGAACTGTCAGTCAGGAAAAAGAAATCGGCAGCGAAAGTGGTTCAAACCTTTACAGGTTGAATGCATGCGAACACCTTCTACAAAGGATTAACGTTCAAAGCAAATTGGTGACAGATGAGAGTCAACGGAATTCGAGGTGGGCTGGACTTAGGCCTCTGGTGGGTATGAATGGGCTTGAGACTGATGACATGTTTCACCCTTCCCTCGGGTTCAGCTTGGTCATCTATATGGATTTGTATTTCTTTTAAAAAAAATAATAATTGGTTTTTATTGGTTTTTATTGGATTTGTATTTCTTGAGCTTCTCATCTTCAGTCTCTGCAGCCAGACCCCTCGGGCTGGTTGACTAAAGGATGCATGTAAGGAAATGCATGTAAAGAAAAGAAGAAAAAGAAAGAAAAGGAAGGAAGGAAGGAAGAAAGAAAAAGAAGGAAGAAGGAAGAGAAGAGACAAAAAGAAAGAAGGAAAAAGAAAGGAAAGGAAAGGAAGGAAAGAAAGGACAAGGAAGGAAGAAAAAGAAAAAGCAGGAAAGGAAGGAAGGAAGAAAAGGAAAAAGGAAGGAAGAAAAGGAAAAAGAGAAGGAAAAGAAAGAGAAGAAAAAGAAGGAAGGAAAGAAAAAACAAGGAAGGAAGAAAAAGAAAGAAGGAAAGGAAGGAAGAAAAGAAAAAGGAAGGAAGACAGAAAAAGCTCACTGCAGGAAAAGGCCATAAGAGCAGAAGTTCAGGACAGGCAGGAACTGGGGGCTCCCGAGATCCTGCTGAACACGGAAAGGCCAAGCAGCCAAGGGGCCTGGCTAGAGGGACCCCAGCACTTAGAGAGCCACCCCTGAGCAGAATGCTACCAAAGGGAATTGCCAGTGAGGTCCAGGGAGATGAGGAACATCCTCCTGTCCCGAGAGCATTACGGCATCTCTTGCTGTCTTTCAATGGAGGAAGGTGTCAAGGGAATTGGCAGACGCCATGTTGGGACGGTATTCCATCAGGTCCCCTCTTCCCTGGGAGACATCTCTTCAGGGTCCAAGCAGGCCAAGCTGGGGTCTCAGGAGGAAGTGGTGGTCTCTCTCCCCTGTCCCCCCACACACAACCAAAGTTGGCCTTTTGGAATCAATAACTAGCAACATCAGAAAAGCTAAGAGACCTTTGAGTTGACCTCAATTGCTGGAGATCACAGCAAGCTGCCCTTCATGGTAAAATCAAGGGAGGGCTGACTGTCGGCTATTGCTTTCCTTTAGGAGACAGATATCCCATCTGGCCAAGAGTCCTGGGGTTCCCAGGCCATCCCCCATAGGACAATTAACCAGGATCTGGTCTGGCTTTGCTCCCGAATTAGGTTAATGTTGGTTAACTGCGGTTAGCTGCTGCCCTCTGCTGACGCAAAGGAAGAAACGGAGCTGGATGATCTCTACAGACTTGAAGAGATGCTTCGTTTCCTTTACTTGCAAGTGCAACAAGCAGAGCACCCACCTCATCCTTTGCACAGGAATCTAGGTTTCACGATCAGGCCGGCGGTCGCTTGTTATTTGTGTATTTGACAAGTACAACCCCGGATGAAGGATGATTATGGTCAGTTCAGATGATAACAGTCAGAGCATCCAGAAAGTAACAACACGTGAAAAAAGTCGCACAATGTTTTCTTCGGATG
Organism: Pseudonaja textilis; assembly: GCF_049901715.1. Lineage (NCBI taxonomy): Eukaryota > Metazoa > Chordata > Lepidosauria > Squamata > Elapidae > Pseudonaja > Pseudonaja textilis. The sequence goes on along the minus strand of NC_141997.1, from coordinate 40,213,727 downwards.
ACATGAATGAAAGGGGGGATTATAGAAACAGATTTGGGGCCCATTTGAAGACCCAAAGCACAACTGAGGAGGATTGTTTAATGTATAAATGAGCAGTTCTGCCTTCTCTGTTAACTGGAAGTGAGAATGTGCATCTCTCTCTTTTCTCTCTCTGTTTATTTTCTCTATCTCTTTCATCCCCTCTCTCATTCATTTGCTTATTCTTTATCTCATCTCATTCTACCTCTTTCATTCTTTCTCTCTCATTCGCTCTCTTTCAGACTCTCATTCTCTTTCATTCTCTCTGTTTCATTCTTTCTTTCTCATTCTCTCTGTTTCATTCTATCTCTATCACATTGGCTCTCTTTCTCATTCTCCTTCAGATTCTCCTCATTCTCTCTCTTTTTCATTCTCTCCATTTTCTCTATCCTTCATTCTCTCTTTCTTTCTCTCCGTTCTTTCTCATTCTCCCTCATTCTTTTTCTAGCTCATTCCATTCTCTTTCTCATTCTTTCAGATTCTCCTCATTCTCTTTCATTCTCTCCATCCTTCATTCTGTGTCCCTTTCTTTCTCTTTCTCCATTCTTCTTCATTCTCCATTCTTTCTCTAACTCATTCTCTCTCCCATTCTCTCTCTCATTCTCTGAATCTGAATTCTTTCAGATTCTCTTCTTTCTCTTTCATTCTCTCCATTCTCCCTATCCTTCATTCTGTCCTATTCTTTCTTTCTCCCTTCATTCTTTCTCTAACTCATTCTCTCTCATTCAGACTCTCCTCATTCTCTCCATTCTCCCTGTCCTTCATTCTCCCTTTCTTTCTCTTTCTCTCCTCATTCTTTCTCTCTTGTTCTCCTTCATTCTTTCTCTAGCTCATTCTCTCTCATTGTCTTTCTCATTCTTTCATTCTCCTCATTCTCTCTTTCATTCTCTCCGTTCTCTCTGTCCTTCATTCTGTGTCCCTTTCTTTCTCTTCCTTTCTCCATTCTTTCTCTTTCATTCTTCATTCTTTTTCTAGCTCATTCTCTCTCTCATTCTCTGAATCTGAATTCTTTCAGATTCTCTTCATTCTTTCCATTCTCCTTATCCTTCATTCTGTCCCATTCTTTTTCTTTCTTCATTCTTTCATTCTCATTCATTCTCTCTCTTTCAGATTCTCCTCATTCTCTCTTTCATTCTCTCCATTCTCCTTATCCTTTATACTGTCTCCCATTCTTTCTCTCTATCTTCCTCTTTCTCTCTATCCTTCATTCTCTGTCCCACTTTCTTTCTCTCTTTCCCTCTCATTCTCCTTCATTCTTTCTTTCTTGCATTCTCCCTCTCGTTCTTTCTCATTCTGTGTGTGCGCACGAGTGTGTGCATGTGTCGTGCCATCACAGGCTCTCCCTTTCCCTGAAGGCTTCCCTGAGGGATTCTTGAGTGGAGGGAAGAATCCCAGAGGCAAATAATTGTGAACAGCAGCCGACATCTGTGATGATTGGGAAGCCAAATATTTGCCATCCCTTTTTGAGGGTAAAGATTCCCTCAGGAGCTGCTCCTGCTACCTCCAGAAAGGACCACCAAGAGCCGCAGCAGAGTTAGGAAATAACGCCCCTCTCCTCCACCCCCCATCCACACACGTGGCTCTTCCTTTTTGTCTCGAGACCACATATTGGTGCACAGATCCTTCCTCGCCCTTCCCGAGAGACCCTCAAGCCCAGTGGTGGGATTCAAATTTCTTTACTATCGGTTCTGTGGGCGTGGCTTGGTGGACATGGCAGGGGAAGGATACTGCAAAATCTCCATTCCCTCCCCACCCCACTAACCTGCTTTCCAGCTCCGTTCTCCTGTGCAGGGCAACAAAAGAAGATCCAGCCAATCAGCTGGGACTCGGGAGGCAGAGAATAGATGGGGGCGGGGCCAGTCAGAGGTGGTATTTGCCAGTTCTCCAAACTACTCAAAATTTCCGCTACTGGTTCTCCAGAACTGGTCAGAACCTGCTGAATACCACCTCAGCTCAAGGCCACCGGGAAACGAGCTGGGGAGTAGACCCTGCCAGCACTGGCACCTGGCTGGACCCCACTAGGAAAATATAGAATAGAATAAGAGAGTTGGAAGGGACCTTGGAGGTCTTCTAGTCCAACCCCCTGCCTAGACAAGGAAACTACACCACTTCAGACAAATGGTTATCCAAGTTCTTTTTTAAAACTTCCGCTGTTGGAGCATTTACAACTTCCGGAAGGAAGTTGTTCCACTGGTTAATTGTTCTATCTGTCAGGAAATTTCTCCTTATTCTAAGTTGCTTCTCTCCTCGATTCGTTTCCACCCGTTGCTCCTTGTCCTGCCCTCGGGTGCTGTGGAGGGGTTGACTCCCTCAGAAGAGGCAGACGAGGACACGTTCAGGGGACGCAGCGAAGAATTTGTTATGGAATTTAATTCAAGCAAACCAGGATCTGTTTAGGGAAGGGACCTTGTAGGTCATCTAGTCCAACCCCGCACCCAAGCAGGAGACCCTACACCATACTTACTGTGTGTGCCAGTACGGTGTGGAAGGCTGCAGCCCGGGAGCACAAGTGAAAACCCCAAAGGGGGGCTCTTCGCCCGGCCTCCCCGTCTCCCACCTCTGAAGGGTGAGGGGGCGGAGGTGACTCAGCCTTGATATCAGATGCTTTCAATGAATGAAAGAAGTTGTCAGTCTTCTTGGGTGTTCTGAAGGAAACAGTGGAGGTGGGAGGGTGTTTCTTTCAGCACTTCCGTTCTCACATTTTGACAGTCAAGAGTTTCCACACCAGCATCAGACTTCAGCTTTTTCTTTTAAAAAACTTATTTTCTCTCTCAAGCTTTCTCTTCATTTTTATCTTTATTCAGTAGTGGTAAATCTTCTTTTGGTACCAATCTTTAAAAGACCTTGGGACTATTATTTTTTTTTTCTTCTTCTTCTTCTTCTTCTTCTTCTTCTTCTTCTTCTTCTTCTTCTTCTTCTTCTTCTTCTTCTTCTTCTTCTTCTTCTTCTTCTTCTTCTTCTTCTTCTTCTTCTTCTTCTTCTTCTTCTTCTTCTTCTTCTTCTTCTTCTTCTCCTCCTCCTCCTCCTCCTCCTCCTCCTCCTGCTCCTTCTCCTCCTCCTCCTCCTTCCTCCTTCTCTCCATACCCTTACCCTCTTCCTCCTTCCACTCCCCTCCTCCTCCCCTCTTCCTCCTCCTCCTCCCTCCTCTTCTTTTTCTTCCGTTTGCTACCAAATGAAACAGAAAATCCTTTCCCATTGCACATGACCAACATTTATCAAGAGCTGTTTAAACTATGTGCTTGAAGTAGATATTTCTGCCACATGCTATTAATCTGCTGCATTTCTGTTCTGCTAATGACACCAAAAAACTGTTCCTGAGAGCAGTTCTTCTTCTGCAAAGGGTGGCCCACAAATTCCCCTAAATGTTTCTGCTATAATATCAAAAGTTAATAGCTATCTTTAGCCTCCATCATCCTGCTATGGGGCTTTATATGTATCAAGATATATTATCTGCTTAAACCTTCAACAAATTTTCTCCCTCCCTTCACCAAAGCAGCTCTCTAGTGACCAGACCCTCAAGTCTGGGACTCAGTTGCCTGGCTGGGTGGAAAAACCCTTCTTTGAGATCCTGAAGAGCTTTGGTTAGTAGGTAGTCCCAATTCCCATGAAGTGGCACAGAAAGCTGCTCGTTCCAGTCTAGATTTAATGTGCACAGAAGACCCCGTGGGTGTCACAAAAATGCCATCCTGCCTATAGAATGATCCTGTGAGCCATGGTGGTGCAGTGGTTAGAATGCAGTACTTCAGGCTACTTCTGCTGACTGCCAGCTGCCTGCACTTTGGCAGTTCGAGTTTCACCAGGCTCAAGGTTGACTCAGCCCTCAATCCTTTCGAGGTGGGTAAAATGAGGACCCAGATGGTTGACGGCAAGATGCTGACTCTGTAAACTGCTTAGAGAGGGCTGTAAAGCACTGTGAAGCAGTATATAAGTCTAAGTGCTATTGCCCTTCCATCCATCCATCCATCCATCCATCCATCCATCCATCCATCTATCCATGATGTGCTATGGTTAGAATGCAGTATTGCAGGCTGACTCTGCCCACTGCCAGGAGTTTGATTCTGAGCAGCTCAAGGTTGACTCAGCCTTCCATCCTTTCGAGGTGGGTAAAATGAGGACCCAGATTATATGCTGACTCTATAAACTGCTTAGAGAGGGCTGTAAAGCACTGTAAAGTGGTATATAAGTCTAATGCTTATAAGTCTATTGCTTATAAGAGAAGATGATGGATGGAATAGATGAGGTTTATCAAGTCTTCATAAGATATGCAATGAGAAATAGCTTACCAAGAGAAGTTCACATCAGATTTAAACGCAAATATTGCAAGTGGCAAGAGAGAAAACATTGAAATATAAAAATAAGGAGATTGTGGTCCTGAAACAAGTACCCAGAAAAGTGAGAGAGATGAGAATTCTGATTCCTGACTAAAATTCTAGTTAAAAAAGAGGTGAATTATAGATGGCTGATTCCAGAAGGTTTAATGTTCACATGGCAAGAACAGAGACACAGAATTGATTCAATTGAGAAAGCTGAATTATTTTATACAGAATATTTTGGAGGGAAAGAGGAGGAGACAGAAAAAGAAAAGTCACTAATTGAATTCCAAGAGGACTGCCAAATAGCGACTGAAAAAGAAGAAGGTGCAGTAGGCGGAAAGGTGGAAGTTAAAGAACAACATGAACCAAGATCTACGAGAGCTGCCAAACCTACCTATAAAGTATAATTATGGAAGAGAAAAAAAACTGATTACAATTAACATAAATGGACTTAACTCAGCTGTTAAAAGGAGGAAAACTTTCCATAAATTAGAGAAATTAAAATTTGATATAATCTGCCTACAAGAAGTACATATTAAAAAGCAACACAAACAGCTGTTGATACAGCCAAAGTTAGGGAAAATATTTACTTCTTTTACATAATGCAAGAAAAGAGGATTGGTTTTATACATTAAAGATATTATCCCAGCGAAATTGATCTATACCGATGATGATGGAAGATTATTAATGGTGAAAATAATGTACAAAAATATGAAAACACTCCTGATTGCAATCTATGCCCCGAATGACAATCAAGAAGACTTTTATAGAAAACTAATGTGAAAATAATCGAACTGGACTATGCTAATATAGTTATGATGGGAGACTTTAATGGAATTGTAGACAACAAATTGGACTATACAACACAGAAAAAAAAACAAAGCAAAACAGAAAGACTCTCCCTAAATCCTTTTTTATAATGATAGATGAAATAAATTTAAAAGATACATGGAGAAAAAGAAATGCTAAGACTAAACAATACACCTTCTATTTAAACAGACATTTATCATGGTCCAGAATAGATAAGATATGGATGTCAACAGAATTGTTAGCTAATATCCAAGAAATAAATATTGAAACAAGTATTTGGGCAGATCATAATCCAATGACCATTAAATGGAAAGGACAAAGAAGAAGATCTAGATGGACGTTAAATAATACTATACTAAAAGAAAAAGACTTCATACAGAGGATGGAGAAAGAACTGGCTTTTTTCTTTAAAGAAAATAAAAAAGAAGATACATCAATGCAGAACGTATGGGATACAATGAAGGCATATGCCAGAGGCTTGATAATAGACTATACAAGGAAAAGAAATACCATGAAAAGACTAGCCTCTAAGACATTAGAGGATGAGTATAAAGGACTTAAAAAAGAGTTACAGAAAATGCCATAGAAAAAGGACATTAAGTTAAAAATGGATATAATTAAACATAAAATGGGACTAATGGAAAAAGAAGAACTAGGACAGAAAATCAGAGGTGCAAAACAGAACTATTTTGAAGATGCAAACAAACCAGGTAGATGGTTAGCATATAAACTGAGAAAGGAGAAAGAATCAAGGAAAATATTGCAATTAATAGATGATCAGGACCAAGTTTGCTATGGAAGTAAAGAGAAGAAGGAAATTATATGAGACTATTATGGGAAATTATACACACAAGAGAATATTGACGAGGAAAGAGTTAAACAGTACTTACAGAATGCTAATCCACCCCAGATACCTAAAGAGATTGAAACAATGTTAGAAAGCAATATAACGATGATGGAGTTAACTGAAGCACTTAAGAAGCAAAACAATGGAAAGGCACCAGGCCCAGATGGACTTCTGGCAGAATTTTACAAAACATTACAAGAATCGTTGAATCTTCCATTGCTAGAAGTTATGAATGAAGTTATGTTAAAGAAAAAGATACCTAAATCATGGTCAGAAGCTTATATTACACTTGTCCCAAAAGAGGAGGCTGATCCATTACAATTCAAGAACTGTAGACCTATTTCCCTACTAAACGCAGATTATAAAATTTTTGCTTCGATATTGGCAGAAAGACTTAAAAAATACCTAAATAATTTTATTCATCCTGATCAAAATGGATTTCTGCCAAAGAGACAAATTAAAGACAATATGAGAGTAATCCTGTACACTTTGGAATACTATGAGGCACACCCTGAAAAACAAATGGCTTTGATATTTTTAGATGCACAGAAGGCATTTGATAATGTGAATTGGTGATTCATGTTATTACAGCTGGAACAGATGGGCTTTGATAAAAAATTCATTCAAGCAATAGAAGCTATATATCATAACCAAACGGCAAAGGTAATGATAGAGGGAGAACTGACAGACTCTATTGATATAAGAAACGGAACAAGACAAGTGTGCCTGTTGTCACCCTTGTTGTTTGTGCTAACCTTGGAAGTGCTAAACAGAAATATTAGAGAAGAAAAGGATATAAAAGGGATGAAAATTAAAAAGGAAGAATTTAAGTTGCAAGCATTCGCAGATGATCTGGTTTTCATTTTAGAAGACCCACTAGAAACAGCATTAAAACTGATAGAAAAAATAGAGATATATGGGAAGGTGGCTGGTTTGAAAATAAATAAAGACAAAACAAAGATTTTGACAAAGAATATGTTATCAAGACAAAAGGAAGAATTGGCAGATGTATTGAAAATTCAGGTCACAAATAAGATACACTAAAAGAGAATAACTATATTAAACTTAAGCAGCAGATAGTGCTAGACATGGCGAAATGTGAAAATTTACAACTCATTAATAGGGGGTATATCAACAATCAAGATGAATATATTACCCAGAATTTTATATTTGTTTCAAACAATTCCAATTAGGCTTGGAAAAGACTTTTGAAGATTTAAATAAAATCGTGTTGAAATATATATGGCAAGGTAAGAAAGCGAGAATAAAATTAAAACTTTTGCAAGATGCTAGAATAGAGGAGGATTTGGTTTGCCTAATTGGGAGTTGTATTACCAAGCTACAAATTTGATGTGGGTCAAGGAATGGATAACATTAAGAAATGCTAGATTGTTGACACTAAAAGGACATGATCTGTTGTTGGGGTGGCATGCTTTTTTATGGTATAAAGGAACTAAAACACAGGGGTATTTTAGAAGACATTATATACAGGAATCCCTGTGATTAAATTTGGAGAAGACTAAAAGGCAATGTTATTTGAAAATTCCAGTCTGGCTATCGACTATTGAAGCATTTTCTTATCCTATAATATACAAAAAGGAACAAACAGTTAGATATGGTGAAATATTGAATGAAAAGGGTGAACTTAAATCTATGCAAAAATAGAGGAACAAGGTATAAAGATGAATTGGTTTTCATATGCGCGAATACATTCAAGGTATGATAAAGATTTTTAAACAGAATGTTTCTATGATAAATTGACTGATTTAGATAAGATTTTGACAGGTACTGATGAAAATGTGATCAAAAATAATATGGATATTTATTAGAAATTAAACTAGAAGAACAAGTTAAAGAAACAGTGATTGCTTGGGGGAAGAATTTTGGATATGGGATTGATTTAGAGAAATGGCAAAAATTGTGGTCTCAAAACTATAAAATGACAATGTCAACAGCATATAAAGAAAATTTGTATAAGATGTTTTACAGGTGGCATTTCCCCCCGACAAGAATAGCAAGAATGTTCAAGAACAAATATGAAAAATGTTGGAAATGTCATCAGATACCTGGCTCATATTACCACCTGTGGTGGACATGCATGGATGCCAAAAAATATTGGACTAAAATCCACACATGGTTGGAAAAAATGACAAAAAGGCATATAGATTTGAAACCAGAGATATTTTTATTGGGAATTTTACCTGAAATATATAGTAAAGAATTGAAATATTTGATTGTAAATGTACTAACAGCTTCTAGGATTGTATTTGCTAAAAGCTGGAAAAATGAGAAAATGCCAACAGAGGAGGAAGTTATTAAGAAAATAATGGAATGTGCTGAAATGAGTAGATTGACATTTGAAATCCGAGAACAAGAAGATAAACAATTTTATAAAATTTGGGATCTATTCTATCAATGGTTAGACAATAAAACATGGTAATGAAATATGTAGATTTTTAGAACATAATGAATATATAAAGATGTATTTTTTTAAATTATATCTACAAAATGATTATAGGATAGATTTGAGATGGAAATATGAACTGTCATAAAATAAATTAAGTAAAATATGGATTATTTTGTAAAACATGAATGAATAATAGTATAGTCAAATGATTGATTAACAATGATATTAATGTGTTTAGGAATATTTGATTGACAATATGAGAACATATACAATGTAATTCTAATTGAAGACTACAAAATGGATGCACAAAACAATTTGTAAACCAACCGACACACTGTATGTAGATATATGGATGGTGGTTTGATGTTTTTATGTTGTGTTTGTTTATATTTGTCTTAAAAAAACAATAAAACTTTTTTTTAAAAAAAGTCTATTGCTATTGCTATGAAAACCAGACCCTCTGGAATCTGAATATAGCACTCAACCTCGAGAAACAAGGAAAACTAATGGGAGGATCTGAAGGCTTAGAAGATGTCACTTTCTGTGGGGATTTCACCTGTTGGACCAGCGGTTGAAATAAACTTGTTTCTGAAATGAAAAAGCATACAGAACAATTTGATCTACCATTCTGCTTGAAACTATTCATCAGAAATCTGAAGAACACCAAATCTCTGACACCTCTAGCTGGAGACCTATCTATCATGGCTTTGATTTCGATCCTTCTTGGCCTTTGCAGTCACAAAAGCAGATCTCTGTGATAAACAGTAGATTTCATGCATTTCTCCCCAGGCTGGAAAAGACAGGAGAGGAAGGAAATTGGGTCTGAGAGACTATCAAATCACCAGCTATCATGCAGGCTGTATGCCTCTGAGGCACATTTGGCCAAGAGATGAAAGAATGTTTGGGGCTGTATCTATGTTTAATCTTCTTTTCTGCAGAAGGTCTAGCAGATCGATTTGTGTGTGTGTGTGTAAGTAGTATTTTGCCAGAAGGCTGTTTTTGAGTTGTTCTCTGTATTTTCCATCTAAGCTAACTTTAATGATTGCACAGCTACAACTGAGCTCTTTGAAGCATTCCTCTCTCTCCCCCTCTTCCCCGACCTTTACAAATAATCAGAGTTGGAAGGGACCTTGTAGGTCATCTAGTCCAACCCCCCACCCAAGCGGGAGACCCTATACCATTTCTGACCGATGGCAGTCCAATCTCTTTTTGAAAGCCTCAAGTGATGGCTCTCCCACAACTTCCGAGGGCAACTTCTGTTCCATGGGTTGATTGTTCTCGCTGTCAGAAAGTTTCTCCTTATTTCCAGGTTGAATCTCTCTCCATGTTCAGTTTCCATCCATTATTCCTTGTCTGGCCTTCAGGTGCTTTAGAAAATAGCTTGACCCCCTTCCTCCTCTCTGTGACAGCCTCTCAAATATTGGAAGGCTGCTATCATGTTTCCTCTGGTCCTTCTCTTCACTAGACTAGCCAGTTCCTGCAACCGTTCATCATATGTTTTAGTCTCCAGTCCCCTTCTCCTCCCCTTCCTTCCCTTTTTCCTCCTCCTCCTCCCCGCTCCTCCTCCGTGCTGGCTAGAGGGATAACATTTTTAGGGAATGGTAACATCCAAGGTGAGGCCAGGTTGTCATCTGACCTTACATTTTTGACTCCAGTAGATTTGCAACCCAACCTGTGAGGAGAGTTTGTAGCCACCTCCCCTTCTGATTAATTTGTATGTGAAAATAAGAGATATTCACAAAATGTTTATCCTTGAACTGTGAAAGTCTCGCTGCTCAGAAAATCGACATGTCCCTCTACAATGAGTGAATCCAGAATTTCTTTATGCTTAGAAAGAAAACTTCTTATCTCTCAGGAGTTATGTTTAAAATGTGGCTTAATCTGGATCCTAGATGTCTAATTCCTGGCAAATAGATAGGGAAGAAATGAAGGTAGTGACAGATTTAATTTTCCCTGCGCTCCAAGATGCCCTCAGGGTAGTTTTCAGGTTTTGCTTCTATGGACGAAATGATGATATTCCTACCTTGCAATGGCCTTTCTCTCTGGCGTGTGAACCATTTATTTTGGAGGGCATAAAAGGAGAAGTTGGGATGACATAACATTATGCAACCTGAAAGTGAAACGGATACACTGGAGTGAAGAAAGTTATCCTCTCATGTTCAATGGAGTTTCACAAATTCAAACTTACAGGAAACCTTGGTGTTTGCAGGAGAAATGCAGCCTTGCTGAGAAGGCAGTCTGGAAGGAAAGAGAAGAAATAGAATGGGTTGCGGGAAATGAGAGGAACCGAGGAGTTTGAGGCGGGACCTGTATAGTTCTTAGTGGAGATCGTGAGGAGAAGGAGAAATTATCTGAACTTGAATTGTACAAATGGTGAACTCTGTTTTCCACAATGAAGAATGAATTGTGCTGGTTCATGACCATAATAAGGATTGGTTTGATTTGGTTTGGTTTGGTTTGGTTTGGTTTGGTTTGGCTTGGCTTGGCTTGGCTTGGCTCGGCTCGGCTCGGCTTGGCTCGGCTCGGCTCGGCTCGGTTTGATTAATGAGATGGGAGCAAGGGAGATTTGAGACAACAATGCTTCCACTACCATAATTGACAGAAAGTAAATTTCTGAATTCACCTGCTTCCTGGATTTGCACAAAACCTAGCCAAGAGGTAACACTTGTCAAATGGAAGAAGTCGGCAAACAGGACAGAGTTCAAAAGTACTGCAAGTTTATTTCATGGTGCCAATACCCAAGAATCAGAGTGTCGCTCCTGCCCTGATTTGAATCCTAGGCAAGAATAATCCATGAGTGCATTTTTGGAGTGAGGTATAGTTTTACAAGAGTCAAGTGAAGTACAGCAAAGCCAAGCCAAGCCAGACCTAAGGTTCCCACGCCAATTCCCTAATTAAACCTCCCTGTTTCCCAGGCCTGCACTCCCAAGGATCCCCATAAGTCTAACCATATTCAAACCAGATGTTTTTGGAACTGCTGTCCTTGGAATGCTGCTGCTGTCAGGGTTCCAACGGATGCCCTAATTAAACTATAAGCCTTGAGCCCATTTTCAAAAGAAATACAGTTATTTATTAGGAGCACAAACATTCCAGCACGTACCCAGGTGAAGTCAGTTCTGCCCCACATAATTTAAGGCTGAACTCTGACCCTGTTTTCCCTCTCCCCCCAGGGTGTGTCATAAATCACATTCTCCAACAGAGCACCTTCACAGGCTCTAGAGCAGGGGTGGGATCCTACCGGTTGGTCTGGTTCTATAGAACCGGTAGCTCTGAAGAGCAGCTGACACCGAATCGATTCGCTGGGATGAAGTTTTGGTCTGCTGTTTGGCCTGCCTGATCACTTTAGGCTCTAGGCTGTCCTTTAGTGGCTGTGTTTTCCTCCTCGGCTGCTTTGCGCGGCACAGCTGAATGCCACTCGTCAGTTGGAGACGGTAAATGGTTGCTGGAGCCAGTAGCGTGCACGCACATGCAGCACGCATTTGACGCACATGTGCGTGCTCCCTGAAACAGTTGTTAATGCCAGTCAGATCCCACCCCGGCTTTAGAGATCACGCCTCTGGGATCCAGTCTTGAGAAAGGTATGCGTGGAATGTGCCTCTGGCTGTGGCTCATGGGCTGCTGCCCCCACTCTCCCCCCCCCTCCTTCCCATGACAACTCGATAGCAGGCCAGGGATGCTTTACGAGGTGACAGCTGCATTCATCTCTCTGGCTGGGTGTCCTTGAAATTTTGTCTCCGGATGATACAAAGTACTTTTGAGGTACACCTTTACCCCCTCCCAAATGGCTTCCCTTCCCCCTCCCCTCCCCATCCCTCATGGCAGGCTGGCTCTGAAGCATGAAGAAAGCGGGATTGAGGTGGCAGATCTGATCCAGAGTATTAATGATCGAGGCAAATTGGTGCCACATAAAAGTCAACAGACTTCAAGGGGAGGCTGAATTAGGTCTTATTATGAGATGTAGAGAGTCCAGGCTGATGATGCATTTGACGCCACCTTTGGGCTCAGCTACCTTGTCTCCTACAACACTACGATGAAGGACACAGAGAGAAAACCAAGATTTAATGAGTAAACTTCACTTTTTTTTTTCATTGGTGCAGTTGCTGGTCTTGTTCAGAACACCTTGGGAACCCCCAGTCAGATTCTTTAGCAGCTGAGACCATCCCCAACTGAACTGGATGGAACAATTCCAGTCTTCCTGGTCAGGGTGGTGAAGGGTTTCAATAGGCAATATTGTCCTCTTCCTTCTTCAAGGCCAGGGGTGTCAAACTCAAGGCCCGTGGGCCAGATTTGGCCAGTGAAGTGCTTAGATCTGGTCCATGGGGCCACCCTGGAATTAGTGAAGGACTGGCCTGGGGTGCCTCTGCCAGTGAAAATGGAGCTCGCAGCCGTCCTGAGCTCCATTTTCTCTTGGAGAAGGTTGCAGGAAGTCGTCACAGCCGAAAACAGAGCTTGGGTGCCCGGTTTTGTAGGCAGAGTGCTCGAACCGCCACAGGTGCTCCTGACATGAATGATGTCGAGCTGACCATGCCCCCTGGCCAAGGTCCCCAGAGCCTCCCAAGGTCAAACACAACCCTGATGTGGCCCTCAATGAAATTGAGTTTGACACTCTTGTTGTAGGCTAAACATCTCACAATCCTTCGGATTGGTTTCTCTGTTAAACTGTCTTTCAGACATTGGACTCCCTGCCCAAATCGTAGTCGCCCGCCAGATGTGACAGGAACAAAATTGAGACTTGCATGAAGGTTTAAAACAAATGAGCAGAAGGCCCAATCATATGTCTTAAGTTGGGCCGCATCATTTGTGGATTCATCATTTGTGGATGGACCGAGAGACATTCCTTCTACCATTTACTAAGGTCAGGCAGACAAAAATATACAAGTAGTCCTCAACTTACAACAGTTCTTTGAAGCTACAAGAGACTTAGGACCATTTTTCACTCTTACAACCACTGCAGCCTCCCCACAGTCACGCAATCAAAATTCAGATGCTTGGCCACTGACTCACATTTATGACGGTTGCAGTTTCCCTACATCACGTGATCCCACTTTTGTGACCTTCTGACCAACAAAGCTGATGGCGAAGCCAGATTCATTTAACAATTGTGATGACCCAAAGGGGCATGGCACAAAGGCAACACGGTCAGATAATCAGTAGGAGTCCCTTTATTAGCTCCAACTTTGCCCCCAATATCCTGGTTACCTTCTGGGCTGGAGAAAAACTCTCCCAGGAACAGCCTTTGGATGCCAGGAACACAGATAACCAAAGTCAACATAAGATAAACTCAACGTTTGTTCCTAGCAGATGCGACACTCAGCTTGCATCTCTTTTAAACTCCCTTCCCAGCTGTGGCTAATGAAGGGAATCAGGGCCCTTTCCTCCCCCATAAGTCACGCAACCCACATTGCTCTCTTCTCCTTTCCTCCCTGCGTGCCCTAGGATGAAGACGGGGTGGGCCTGGGTCTTCCTCTGAACTCCATTTCCCTTGTTCTACCGCTTACCTGCTCTGCCCAGCTGGACTTTGCCCTTCCCCAGTTTCCTCCTCAGCCAACGGAGCCACACTCCCACTCCAGAGGTGGTTATTCAGCAGGTTCTGACCAGTTCTGGAGAACCAGTTGCGGAAGTTTTGAGTAGTCCAGAGAACCAGCAAATACCAACGTTGGAGATTTTACAGTATCTTTCCCCTGCCATGCCCACCAAGCCTCACCCGCAGAACCGGTAGTAAAAAAAAATTGAATCCCACCACTGTCCCTGTCAGCTGTTCGTCTTCCTCCTTGGATTCAGACTCCAACAGGGGCCTGACAACAACCGTGTTACTAACTGAACCACCGTAGAGATTCACTTTACGGCGGTGGCAAGCAAGGGGGTAAAAGGTCACTTCATAACCATCTCGCTTAGCAACAGAAACATTGGGCTGAATTGTGGTCATATGTCAAGGACTGTCTACAGTAGCAGGCTTTCTACCAGTGTCAGGCTGACAAATCATAGAGTAGCAGTGTGTCTTCTGCTGTGAGAATCCCTGTAAATATCCGTTGTGTCCTTAGCCAGGTAGCCTCAGTTGTGAAAGAGGTTTGGGGATTCCCCTCCAGCTGCGTCCTTTCACAACACACAAACGCCCGGGGATAAGTGGTGCTAACCCACTGCGTCACTCACAAGCCTTTTTGTGGAAGCCCGAATCATCCTGTTTGACTCAGCACGTGGCTTGCTGTTAACACAGAGCCTGTTGCAATCCGGGGCAGCAGCGGCCAATGGCGCCCTGTAGAGCAGGGAAAATTGGGGATGTTGAAAGGCTGTTGTGACTCACCGCCCATCACTCTTCCTTGAACGTGTATAAAAGGAAGAAGCTCAGCCCGCTCCAGGCTGGGCTTCGAAGGCGCCGGACATCACTCCCTGGCATCATGTGGGCCAAGGTAGGTTCTCCCATGTCCTTCTCCCGGGAGGAGGCACGGATGCTCCAGCTGAAGAGGAGAAGACAGAGGGCTTAGGCAGGGAGGGACGTGTGGCTGTGTCTACTGGAGGTTGCAGACCTGATCCCTGTTGATTTTTGAGAAGAGTCAAGTAGCAGAGGTGGGAGAAATTGTCCTGGAGGTCTGACAGGCCAGCACAGACTGGTTGAGCGGAGCCAGAAATTGGAAGCAGCTTCCTCTGCTCAGGACAAGCGCCTGTAGGGCCGAGGTTAACATGATGGGCTGCTCATAGGTTTGTGCATGTGTTATTGCCACGGCCCTTGTTGGCAAGGCTACCAGGCCCTTGAAGCTAGGTGAGGTAGAGACTATCCATCCTCAGCCTTCAAAACCTGGGCAAGAATGGAGGGCGGGTCAAAATCCCGCTGCTTTAAGAAAGTTCAAAACGTTCTGAAAGATCCATCTCATCCTGAGCATCCTTTTTTTTTTGAACTATTAACTACCTGGCAGAAAAAAACAAGGACAAATAGGCTGAAAAACAGCTTCCCTCCCAGGGTAGTAACTCTGTTGAATTCTACTGTATAGCACGATATTAATGCAATCTCAGGGGTTTTTCCATCTAGTGTATAGAACGGGAAGGATGTGGATTTGTGTTTTATTTTCATAGTCTATAACGTACACTGAAGATGGTATTTAATTTTGTTGTTGTGCAACGACGATAAACTAAGCTAAACTAAACCAAAAAAAAAAAAAGGCACTTCCTTCCGTCCCACTGCTCTGTGTTGTCAGACAGAGCCAGGGGGTCTGCGGAAATGAAGTTATTGGAACTAAAAAAAAAATATTCATTTTCTGATAAAATTGTGTTTCTGCTCCATGGGGGTGGCTGGCCAGCAAGGAGGAAATTAACAGGGTATATTACAGGTAGTTCTTGACTTACGACCACAACTGAGCCCAACATTGTCGTTGCTAAGTGAGACAGTTAAGCAGGTATTCCCCTCCCCCATTTTACGAATTTTCTTGCCGCACCTGTTAAGCAGATCGTTGCAGTTATTAAGTTAGTAACATGGTTGTTAAGCGAATCTGGCTTCCCCAGCGTCTTTGCTTGTCAGAAAGTCCCAAAAAGGGGATCCCAAAAGGGGCATCACAACAGTCATAAGTACATGCCAGTTGCCAAAGGTCTGAAGTTTGATCACACGGCCACAGAGAGGCTGCAATGCTCGTAAGTGTGAAAAGCTATCATAAGTCCCCTTTTTTTCCGGTGCCGCTGTAACTTTGGGCAGTCCCTAAATGAACTGTTGTAGGTCAGGAGGACCATAGATTTGCTTCTGAAAAGATAAATCCAAACAGGTCAGGATCCGGAGAAAATGGCCGGGTTGGAGAAAACGTGGCTATCACGGTTTGGTTTCTCTTTGCCAGAATATTACGGGGAACTTTGCTAATGTGATTCACGGGCTGAAGCCAAGCCACTTGACCGAACGAGTCGTTCAGAGGAGCAAACGGATGATTTTGGACACTTTGGGAGTCGGGCTGGTGGGCACCAGAACGGACGTCTTTCAGAAGCTCATCCAGTACAGCAAGGTAGGAGGAACTTGTCTAATTCTCACCTGGAATCAGATTAACGGAGTTGGAAGGGACCTTGGAGGTCATCTAGTCCAACCCTCCACCCAAGCAGGAGACCCTACAGACCATTTCTGACAAATGGCAGTCCAATCTCTTCTTGAAAGCCTCCAGGGATGAAGCTCCCACAACTTCCGAAGGCAACTTCTGTTCTATGGGTTGATTGTTCTCACTGTCAGAAGATTCTCCTCATTTCTAGATTGAATCTCTCCTTGTTCAGGTTTCATCCATTATTCCTTGTCTGGCCTTCAGGTGCCTTGGAAAATAGCTTGATCCCCCCTTCTCTCAGTGGCAGCCCCTCAAATATTGGAAGACTGCTATCATGTCTCCCCTGGTCCTTCTCTTCATTAGATTAGCCATTCATTAGACTAGCCGTTCCTGTAGCCATTCTTCATATGTTTTAGTCTCCAGTCCCCTAATCACCCTGGTTGCTCTTCTCTGTACTTTTTCTAGAGTCTCAACATCTTTTTTATAGTGTGGTGACCAAAACTGGATGCAGTACTCTGGGTGTGGTCTTACTAAGGCTTTATAGAGTGGTATTAGTACCTCCCTTGATCTCGATTGAGACCTTTTTGGTTAGGTAGTTAATTTGGATGATCTTTTAAGGCAGGGGGTGGGGAACTATGGCCCTTTGATGACCTGCAGACTTCAACACCCAGAATTCTTGAGCTAGCATGGCTGGCTCAAGAATTCTGGGAGTTGAAGTCATCAAAAGGCCACAGTTCCACACCCCTGTTTTAAGGGAACAGCCTTGCATTTTGCCGCAGGTTATCCTTAATTGCTATTTCTTTCTGCTATGGAGATTAGCACAATTAGCCTCTTCCTGAAGCCCCCCAACTCCTATTCACCTAAAGGGATATATCAATTCTCCACCTGAGGATTCTTCTTCCTGGTTCAGCTGGCATAGAATAGAACAGAATAGAATAGAATAGAATAGAATAGAATAGAATAGAATAGAATAGAATAGAATAGAATAGAATAGAATAGAATTCTTTATTGGCCAAGTGTGATTGGACACACAAGGAATTTGTCTTGGTGTAAATACTCTCAGTATACATAAAGAAAATGTACATTCGTTAAGAATCAAGAATCATAATGTACAACACTTAATGATAGTCATAGGGTACAATCAACAATCAAATCATACTAGGAAACAGTCACGTGGGAGGGGGATGGGTGATAAGGAGTGGTAAGAAGATTAACAGTAATAGTAGTGTACATTTTGTAAATAGTTGAACAGTGTTGAGGGAATTATTTGTTTAGCAGAGTGATAGTTTTTGGGGAAAAATTGTCCTCGTGTCAAGTTGTTCTGGTGTGCAGTGCTCTATAGCATCATTTTGAGGGAAGGAGTTGAAACAGTTTATGGGATGTTAGGGGTCTGTAAATATTTTCACAGCCCTCTTTTTGACTGTGCAGTATACAGGTGCTCAACTGAAGGCAGGTGGGTTAGTAATTGTTTTTTCTGCAGTCCTAATAATCCTCTGAAGTCTGTGTCTGTCCTGTTGGGTTGCAGAACCAAACCAGAGAGTTATAGAGGTGCAGATGACAGACTCAATCATTCCTCTGTAGAACTGGATCAGTAGCTCCTTGGACAGTTTGAGCTTTCTGAGTTGGCGCAGAAAGAACATTCTTTGTTGTGCTTTTTTGATGATGTTTTTGATGTTAGGTGTCCTTTTTAGGTTATGCGATATAGTAAAACCTAGAAATTTGAAGGTGTCTACTGTTGATGCTGTGTTGTCTAGTATTGTAAGAGGTGGTAGTATAGGAGGGTTTCTTCTAAAGTCTACCACCATTTCTATGGTTTTGAGTGTATTCAGTTCCAGATTGTTCTGGTTACACCACGAGGCAAGTTGTATAACCTCCTGTCTGTATGCAGATTCATCGTTGTCTTGAATGAGACCAATCACTGTTGTGTCATCAGCAAACTTCAGCATTTTAACAGATGGATCGTTTGAGATGCAGTCATTGGTATATAGGGAGAAGAGAAGTGGAGATAGCACACAGCCTTGGGTGGGCCCTGTGCTGATTGTACAGGTATCAGATGTGATTCTGCCTAGCTTCACCTGCTGCTTCCTGTCTGTTAGGAAGCTTATGATCCACCTACAAGTGTGTTCAGGTACCGCTAGTTGGTCTAATTTACTTAGAAGAGTGTCTGGAATGATGGTATTGAATGCTGAACTGAAGTCTACAAAGATGACCCTTGCATAGGTATTTGGAGATTCAAGGTGTTGTAGGATGTAATGCAGAGCCATGTTAACAGCATCATCTGTTGATTTATTTGCTTGGTATGCAAACTGCATGGGATCTAACAGCAGATCCGTAATGGTTTTCAGGTGGGACAGCACAACCCTTTCAAAGATTTTCATAACTACAGATGTTAGAGCAACTGGTCTGTAGTCATTCAGTACCTTGATGGAGGTCTTCTTCGGCACTGGGATGATGGTAGAACGTTTGAAGCAGGAAGGAACATAGCACATCTCTAGTGATCTATTGAAGATTCGGGTGAAGATGGGGGCCAATTGGTCAGCACAGACTTTTAAGCAAGAAGGAATTATCTTGTCTGGCCCTGGTGCTTTTCCTGGCTTCTGTCTGTGTAATAGCTCTTGCACTTCTTTTTCTGTGATCACCAGAGGTTGTGAGCCCAATGGATTGGGGCCAGTTGTAGGAGGCTTGGCTGTTGTTGGTGTGTTTGAGATGTGGGTTGTGGAGATAGGTGGCTGTAGTTTCTTTTCAAACCTGCAGTAAAACACATTCGGGTCATCTGCTAGATGGGGTACTGCTCCAGCCCCTTCCTCCAGCAAGGGGTGGGTGTGGTTTACTTCCCGAGGGCTCCATTCCAGATTGCCTGAGGGCCACCCATCCCCAAAATGATAGCAACCATGGAGTCCATTATCAAACTGCTACCTTCGGCCAGCATCTACTTGCCCATAATGAAGATCCATGCAGGTGACTTCTGCATCCTTTCTGTTGCCCTCTTTGTAGGAGATAACCAAGCTAAGCCAGAAAGCAGGGTCACGTGCACCATTAGTTTGGAATCACTATGCTGCTGTAAGAGAGCTAAGTCCAGCTTCCCTTGAAGTCCATTGACTCTTATTCGGTGCTAATTCACCTTGACCGTTAGTAGTTCAGATTCTTGTGTATCAATTGCATGGAATAAACTTGGAGTACTTTTTGAACTTTATCCTGGTTTACTTCATCCTGGTCTCGGACCTGACGGATACGCTGTTGGATTTTGGAGCATCTGCTCATTGCTTGTGCACCAGTGGCGGGATTCAAATTTTTTTTACTACCAGTTCTGTGGGCGTGGCTTAGTGGGCATGGCATGGCTTGGTGGGTGTGGCAGGGGAAGGATACTGCAAAATCTCCATTCCCTCCCCACCCCACTAACCTGCTTTCCAGCTCCGTTCTCCTGTGCAGGGCAACCAAAGACGACTCAGCCGATCAGCTGGGACTCGGGAGGCAGAGAATAGATGGAGGGCAGGGCCAGTCAGAGGTGGGATTTGCTGGTTCTCTGGTTTTCTACTCAAAATTTCCACTACCGGAATGGGTCAGAACTTGCTGAATGCCACCCCTGGTTTGCACCAATTTGCCTTAACCATTAGTAGGTCAGATTCTTGTGTAAAGGTAGCATGAGATAAACTTGTAGTACTTTTGAACTCTGTTCTTCCTCCTGATTCGTTGTGCTTGATGCTCTTGGTGGAACGAGCCTAGAAAAGAATAAAGAGACGGCGTTGTTTGGTTTCACGTGCAAAAGTTCTTCCTAAACAGGATTGGGATTTTTTTTTTTCCCCCAGATTTACAGCTCGGATTCATCCAGTTCTGTCTGGGGATGCTCAACGCTCAAGCTGCCTCCACTCTATGCAGCGTTGGTGAACGGTGTGGCGGTAAGAAATCCTTGGTACTCTTTATAACCCTCTGATTCCACTTAAGTTTTTGTTGGGAGAATGTCCCTGCGGCCTATAGAGTCTCTACTCCATCTGTTTCCTCTGAGCGGGTGTGTGCTGAGATCTGAGCAGCTCAGCTTGGCTTGTTTCTTTTTTTATTTTATTAAAATATTTATGAATACAAAAATACAAAAAAAAAAAATAATCAGGGAAGAAGAAGGGAAGGGGCAAGTGTAGGGCAGAGGGAAAGAAAGAAAGAAAGAAAGAAAGAAAGAAAGAAAGAAAGAAAGAAAGAAAAGAAAGAAAGAAAGAAAGAAAGAAAGAAAGAAAGAAAGAAAGAAAGAAAGAAAGAAAGAAAGAAAGAGGAAGGAAGGAAGGAAGGAAGGAAAGGCCTTGACTTCTGACTTCCTTTGGTGCAGTAGAATGAAAGACTAACATCAAAGCTCAATTTTTTTATTTTACATAATAATATAAACCTGGCTTGGCTTGTTTTTTATTTTTGTTTTAAGTGGGATCCATTTATGCTGGGATTCAAGTCTTCTGCCCTTTTCTTTTCCGCCTCACATTTTCAGACCTCCTGAAATTCAATCTGTAAATGTGTCTGTGGGGGGGGGGGGAAACAAGAGGGGGGCGGTCATTTTGGAGATGAGGGAAGCCTGTGGCTACTCCACAGCCTTTGGAAGTGATGCACACAGTAAGGCAACAAAAGAGCAGGGTCTGCACATTTAACAAACCCTCCAAAGAAAAAATATCAGATGTGTACGTAGCAGTGATGGGATTCAATTTTTTTTACTACCGGTTCTATGGGCGTGGCTTGGTGGGTGTGGTGTGGCTTGGTAGGCGTGGCAGGGGAAGGATACTGCAAAATCCCATTTCCTCCCCACCCCACTAACCTGCTTTCCAGCTCTGTTCTCCTGTGCAGAGCAACAAAAGACCCAGCCGATCAGCTGGGACTTGGGAGGCAGAGAATAGATGGGGGTGGGGCCAGTCAGAGGTGGTACTACTCAAAAGATGGTACTTGCCTGGTTCTCTGAACTACTCAAAGTTTAAACTACTAGAACTCATCAGAACCTGCTGAATACCACCTCTGGTATGTAGATCAGACACTTATGGATACACACACACACACACACATTTCTTAAGTTTTTGCGGGTACTTACATGTATGACATTCAGCTTTGTTTGGGTATTTTCCCACGTCATTGTAGTTGTGGTTTTAAAGTTGTAGCAACGTTTTGACAGAATCTCATCTGCCATCATCAGGCTTCCCAGCCTGTTGATGGCAGATGAGATTCTGCTGAAACGTTGCTACAACTTTAAAAGCACAACTACAATGACGTGGGAAAATACCCGAACAAAGCTGAATACCATACATACATACATACATATATACATTATATATATACATTATAATTATAATTATATATATATATATATATATATATATATATATATATATACACACATACACACACATATATACATATATACATGCATACATGCATACATGCATACATGCATATATGGATACACCCTGTGTGAACCGGCAGAGCACTCCTTACCTGTCCAGGGATATATACTTATGACCACGACTGAGCCCAAAATTTATGAGGTTAAGCAAGACAACTGTTCAGTGAGTTTGGCCTCATTTTACAACTTGTCTTGCCACATTGGTTACGTGAATCCCTACAGCTGAGTTCGTAACATGATTACATTAGTGAATTTGGCTTTCCCGTTGGTTTTGCTTGTCAAAAGGTTGCAAAATGTTAACGCCACATATAGATTATAAGCCAGAAATATTTTTTGTTAGGGATAGCAGTACCAGAAAAATATAATAAAGGGAATTTGTATTTAATGTTGCATGTCATGACAGCAGCAAGAATTGTATTTGCACAGTATTGGAAAAATGAGGAAACGCCCAGAGAAGATGTAATTAAAAAAATAAAATTAGATTGCGCAGAAATCGATAGACTTGATATTAAAGGTTGCAACCATCCTAAATACATGCCAGTTGCCAAATTTTGGCAATGTGACCATGGGGATGCTGCAATCATGTGAAATGTGGCTATAAGTCACTTGTGGGTCAGTCTTTTATATCAGCTCAAAGTGACCTATGTAGGAGTCTTTCCTAATTTTGTCCACTCAACAAGGAGCTTGGATATGCTCCAGCCTTCAATAGGCACTGCAGAACTTTTATGCAGGCCCCACATGGGGAATGCTAGGATCTCAGAGTCAGGATTTGGGTTGGGCAGTTGTGGTGCTGAGGTCAGGGGTGGGATTCAAATTTTTTAACAACTGGTTCTGTGGGTGTGTCTTAGGTGGTGGGCATGGCTTGGTGGTCATGTTATTGGCTGGGCGTGGCCAACTCAATATCACTCACATCGAGGCACGCATCTCCTCTCCTGGTCTCTCATGACTGTGCGATGTTGCAATAGTCGTAAGCATGAAAAATGGTCATAAGTCACTTTTTTCAGTGCCATTGTAACTTTGAATGGTCACTCCACACAAGCAAAGTACCAGCAAAGGAGGGAGAAAAAACTCCAGAGAAGTTCCAGAGATAGGAATTCTAGTCCTGCCAAGTATGTAATAAGGGTTAACAGAGAGGCAGTTTCTATAAGCAATACCAGAATGTTTCCTTCCTGCCTTCCTTACAGGATTAGGCCAGCAATTTCTCTGAACTGCTTAGAATGTTAACAACCGGTTCTAGCGAATAGGTGCAAACTGGTAGAATCCCACCCCTGGGTGAGGTGTTTCTCCCGCTATTGTGCAGTGTTTTTCTTTTGAGATATCTCGTAGGAAGAGAAAAAAGGGCAGGAGAACCATATTGTTGTAATTTCACCGGCAGCCAGTGCAGACAGCAGCGGAGTTGATAATGGGGAAGAAAGGGAACCAGTCAGGGAGTCTGGAGAGGACTTGGATGAGGGCCCTGCGTCCGATGCAGGGATGGGGCCAGGACCATCTGGGAGTGGGGTGCTGCCTTTGGAGTCTGGCAGCAGCAAAGCAGAGCACCCAGGGGAGCCTGTTCCCAGTGCATGTGTGTGCAGAGCTGCTAGAAGGCAAGAGCAGCTGAAACAGAAGGGGTGACTCTGGAGTAAGGCTGGGAGGTGATTGCCCCTCCCCTAAGGGATAAAAGTCAGGCCCAGATGATGAACTCTTTGCAGGAAGCAAAGTAGTTCAATAGATTCCAAGTCTATTGGAAGATAGTCTATTGGAAGCTCTGGGTACTCTGGTTGGTTTTTTCTGGTACTTTGGTTGGTTTCTGTTATAATTAATTTGGATACTTCTGTTTTGGGCAGCATTCTATTTATTTTTATTTAATTTCATTTGTCAATCGCTTACAAGATAATAGGTATAAGTATATACATAGTTATGAATACATGAAATGGGTACATATAAGAAAAGTAAACAATAGGACAGGGACGGTAGGCACGTTGGTGCGCTTATGCACACCCCCTACAGACCTCTTAGGAAAGGGGTGAGGTCAATAGTAGACAGTCTACGGTTAAAGTTTTTGGGTTTGGGGGAAGAAACCACAGAGTCAGGTAGAGTGTTCCAGACATTGACCACTCTGTTGCTGAAGTTGTACTTCCTGCAATCAAGTATGGTGCGTTTCAATCAATCAATTTTTCAATCAATAAATTTTGCAATCAAGTTTGGTGCATTAATATGTTTCAGTTCTACAGTACTGAACGGCGTGGGCTTATCTTGGGGAACTGTTTAAGATTAGTTCTGGCTGAGAATGAAAATAATTCCCAGCATTGCATTAAAATAGGTTTTGCTTTTCAAACAAGATTGTGTTTCATTACATTTGACAAAGCCTAGGTCAGAACAAGTATCACCTGCTGGGTTTAATTTGGCTTCCCTTCCCTGGAAATTCCTGCTGTCTGTTGGTGCTTTGCTTTACCGTCACTTCTCACTCGAGGAGAAGCTTCGGCCATCTTGATTTCGGCATGAGGGGGATGATCCCCAACAGAACTGAAAACGCAGGAGAGGAGGTGAAGCCCCTACCTCCACTGCAACTCCCCTGACCCAAAATTTATTCTCTCTTTCTCTGCTTCTCCCCCTTCGCAGATACACTCCATGGATTTTGATGATACGTGGCATCCAACCACCCATCCTTCGGGGCCAGTGCTGTCAGCCCTCATGGCCGTTGCTGAAGGGGTGGCCAAAAACCAAAAGGTTTCTGGCTGTGACTTGCTTTTGGCTTTCAATGTTGGGATCGAGGTGCAAGGCAGGCTGATGACCTTCTCCAAGGAGGCCAGCAATCTTCCTAAAAGGTCCGTTTTCGTTTTCGTTTACTGGTTCTGAAATAGGCCCCAGAGGGACCCTCCTGGTGTGGCCTTAATGGTCAGCCATGACCCTACCTAGCATCATCTGAGCTTCACTTATTCCTCTCTAAGCCGAGTGGGCTTCTTTATTAGATGGTCATTACTTGAAGACCAAATCCTGAATGGACTTTCCTATGTGGCATATCGGATCATTTATTGGCACCCCTTGCAGGGACACAAAGTACTGTTTTCTTTGCACTTAGGTGATGTACAGTCTTTGACTTGCAACAGGTTGTTTAGTGGCCGTTCAAAGTTACAACTTTGTATTGTATACAAAGGTACACAAAATTTGTATTGTTTATATAAGGGACGCGGTGGCTCAGTGGCTAAGACGCTGAGCTTGTCGATCAGAGAGGTCGGCAGTTCAGCAGTTTGAATCCCTAGCGCTGCATAAAGGAGGGAGCTCCCGTTACCGGTCCCAGCTTCTGCCAATCTTAGCAGTTCGAAAGCACGTAAAAAATGCAAGTATAAAAATAGGGACCAGACCACTTGGTGGGAAGTTAATGTGCATTTAGGCGTTTAGTCATGCTGGCCACATGACCACGGAGACGTCTTTGGACAGCGCTGGCTCTTCAGCTTTGTAACGGAGATGAGCAGCGCCCCCTAGAGCTGGAAACGACTAGCACGGATGTGTGAGAGAAACCTTTACCTAAAGTTACAACAGCATTGGAAAAAGTCACTTAGGATTGAACAATCCAGACCAGAGTCCTGTAGGCCAGGAGTCTCCAAAGTCAGTAGATCGGCACTAGTCGGCATGCCACACACCAGGTTGCACAAACATGTGAAGCCCCATCTATGGGATGAAGGCAGCCCATGAAACCATGCATGTCCCCATGGGTCCAGGGAAAAACCTCTCTCCACGGAATCAATCCCCGGTGACCAAAAGGTTTGGGGCCGCTGCTCAGTGGTGGTATTCAGCCAATTTGCACCGGATCGGGCGAACCGGTGTGTTACCTGTGAAAAACATAAGTTCTCCTTTTCCAATTTCACAAAAGAAGAGATGAGCTTTTGTAGATTTTGCCAGGGATCTCTCTCCATCTGAGGGCACCAGAAATGGGTTGCTTGCCTTGCTCTGCCTTCCAAGCAAACAGCCAGTCAGGGCTCTGACAAATCCACCCCCATTCATATCATAAGTCTCTAGCTGCATCTCTCAGAGTAAAAATAAAATAAAAATGATTTATTAGGAGTGACCATGTTGCCGTTACCTGGGTGCAGCCGTCACTAAGATACATCATTCATTTTCCCCCTTGACCCTGGTCTTCCCCCCACCCCCTGGATGTGTTCTCCAATGAGACACATCCATAGCCAAGAGTCATCAATCAGGCTCTCTGGTAATAATCTTGCGCGCCAACAGCTTCGGCTGCCTAGCAATTATCTGAAGCATTTGAGGAATGCACTACTTTCCCCCACTCCCTTTATGCTGGCAACTAAAAAGACCAAAGAAGTATTTTTTTTTTAAAGTTGACACAGCCAACCTCATGGCCCTTCTTCTGCTCACGGGTGCCATTTTTGATTTTTCCAGGTTCCACCCACCCTCCATTCTGGGCACCATGGGAAGCGCTGCAGCCACTGCAAAGCTCCTGGGCCTCGACCAACTCAAGTGTAAGGAAGCCATGGCGGTAGCCGCCTCTTATGCCGGTGCTCCACTAGCCAATGCAGCCACACAGACCAAACCACTTCACATGGGCAACGCCAGCCGGCACGGCGTGGAAGCAGCTCTCCTGGCCTCTCTGGGCCTGCAAGCCAACAAGCTGATTCTGGACCTCGAGTCAGGCTTTGGGGCCTTTTACATGGACTACCTGCCCCAGATGCTGCCGAGCCTGCAATCCTACTCTTGGTTGTTGGACCAACAAGACGTGGCCTTCAAGAGCTTCCCAGCGCATCTGGGGACACACTGGATGGCCGAAGCTGCCCTGGCAGTAAGGAAGCATCTTGCCCGGAGTGGGGAGTCTCTGCTCACTAGCCGCATCAAGGCCATTGTGCTCGACGTCCCCAACATTAGATATGTTGATCGGCCGTTTCCGTCTTCCGAACACGAAGCCAGGCACTCCTTCCAGTTTGCCGCCTGCACAGCGTTGCTGGATGGCTTCGTCTCAGCCGAATCCTTCACGTCGCAGAGACTGTCCAGGCCGGAGTTGAATGACCTGTTCCGAAAGACCAGCCTGGAGCATTCTCCGGACAATCTCCCCAGCTTCAACAGCCTTTACTGTGGGGTCAAAGTTGTCCTCCAGGATGGAGACAGTCGGGAAGAGCGTTGTGAAACCTTCTACGGGCACTGGAGGAAGCCCTTGAGCCGCGGGGATTTGGTGAAGAAGTTCCACGCCAATGCCATCTCTGCTGTCTCCCCAGAAGTGGCTGAAAGCATCGTAGAAGCAGTTGATCGGCTGGAATCCCTGGAGGACTGCGGGGAGTTGTTCTCACTTCTTCGAGGAGCTGAGCTGACCAAAGATTTGAGGCAACGCAAGAGGGAGATTTTGTGAGATCTACGTGGCCCGAGAAGAACCTTCCTGGCCTGGCCTTCATGGTCAGCCACGGCCTATCATCATCTGAGCTTCATTGATTCCTGTCAACAGATTAGTCCTTGTCCTTACACTTCGTTTAGTGACCGTTCAAAGTTAACAATGGCACTAATGGATTGTGTGAGAAAACGAACCAAATTATTGGACAATATTTAAGATGCTATGTAAATTATCAACAAACCAACTGGGCCGATTTGCTGCCGTTTGCAGAGGTTGCTTATAATAATGCTGTACTGGGTTCACACCTTTCCAAATTAATACTGGGATGGAGTTTGTTCCCATGCCTGAATTGCCAAGGGACCTCCCCCCAGATCCATGTCAGTAACTGAGTGGATGGACACAATTAAGGAGTCTTGGGAAAACATAAAAAAGGCTTGGAATAAGGCAGCACAAATCCAAAAGATACAAGCTGACAAAAATCCTTCCCAGCAGCCACAATTAAAAGTGGGGGATAAAGTTTATTTGTCAACTAAATATTTGATGTTACACTTACCTTCTAGGAAATTAAGTCCAAAATGTATAGGGGCTTTTCAGATAATTAAAGTAATAAACCCAGTAACTGTGAAACTTATCTCCCTAGGCTATTGGGGAAGGTACATCCAGTGTTTCATAGTAGTTTATTAAAGCCATTTGTTGATTCTTCATTGAGGCCAGCAAAACGTGTAGCTCCGAAGCCTTTGTTCATTGCAGGGCATGAACATTATGAGGTTAAGAAAATTTTGGATTCTAGGATTTTCAGGGGGAAGTTACAATATTTAATTTATTGGAATTATTATTCACAAGGGACTTGGGTAAATAGCTGGAAAATACATGCTGATAAAAGCCTAAACCAATTCTGTCGGTGGCAGAGGTGGTTAAAATGTGCTTTGTGGGATTGTGTTTAACCTAATTTCAATCTTCGTGTATTTCATGTCGTTGCAGGGGTTTCTTTTCAAATGAGGGTGGGCCGCCTGTCAAGCCAGAAATTGACATATGTGTAGCTATTTGAGTTAGGCTTAATATATATTCTTTTTCTTACTTTCTCTGTGGCAGTCATGGGGGGGGGAAAGGGTTTCGGGTTTGCCACATTCCTAAGTGGGGAGGAGTGGAGATAGAGTTGTGTAGGCTAGGTGATTCTTCTTCCCATGGGAAAACGAGCTGACCGTGCTCAGGCCCCTGGAGATTTATGACATCAAGCGGTCGTAAGTCAAGGACTACCTGTCTGCTTCTTTGTTAAGATGGCCATTGCTTTGTGGACCGGTTGCTTTCGTGGTGTGGAGGCAATAACTTGGTCCTCAACACCAATAAGACCAAGTAGCTTTATAGTGGATTATAGAAGGAACAGATCAGACATCCAGAGACCGAGTGGAGCAAGTGGCCAGTTTTAAGTTTCTGGGTGTTACCCTAAAAGAGGACCTGACCTGGGGGTGCCCACATTGCAGCCCTGGTCAAAAGCGCCCAGCAGAGATTATACTACCTGAGACTTCTCAGAAAACAACTGAATGAAAAACTGCTGGTGACCTTCTACCGCTGCACCATACAGAGCATTTTAACTTACTGCACCTCTGCGTGGTTTGCCAATTGCACAGGGGTAGATAGGACAGCACTCCAGAGGGTTAATGTCATTGCCCAGAAGATTATTGGTTGCCCTCTCCCCTCTTTAGAAGAACTTTATAGCTCCTACTGCCTTAGTTCAAAACGTTCTCAAAGATCCATCTCATCCTGGGCACCCTTTTTTGTTTTTTGAACTATTACCATCTGGCAGACGGTACAGGATAGTAAAAAGAAGGACAAATAGGCTGAAAAACAGCTTCTATCCCAGGGCAAGTAGCTCTGTTGAATTCTGCTGTATTGTGCTGTGCTGGTGTGGTGTCGGGGGTTTCCGGTTCAATGTGTGAACGGTGAAGGATGTATGTTTGTGTTTATTTTCATGGTCATGATGTGCACCGAAGATGGTGTTTGATTTCGTTGTACGAGGTGCAGTGACAATAATCTAAACATTACTTAACCAGATCCTGCATGCGCAGATTGGCAGATTCACATCATTTAGCGGTATCCCTTCCTCAATGTACAACAGCTTGTTTATTGGCCACTTGAAGTTACAACAGCGCTGAAAAAAAAAAAAAAAAGACTTATGGCCATTTTTTCACACTTACGACCGTTGGAGCATCCCCGTGATCAGGAATTCAGACGCTTGGCTCTCGATTCTTGACGCCGTTCCCTGGTATCACGCAATCCCCTTTTGTCACCTTCCGACAAGCAAAGCCAATCAGGAAGCTCGATCCATTTAACAACCTTGTCACTGACTTTTAACACTTGCAGTGATTCGCTTAACAACCGCGGAAAGGCAGGTCACAACAACATGGGGCAAAACTCGCTTAGCTGTTTTGTTTAGCAATGAAAATGTTGGCTCAGTTGTGGTCGTAGTTGTGGTCGTTGGCGATCCCTTGCCTGGACACGAATCGTTGTTCTCCTTGCACTTAAGCCATGTATTACCTAAGAGGTCAGCCTGCGTGTGTAAGAACTGTAGAAAGTTAGCACCCACTCCTCCTCTCGAAGAATGAAATATTCGAGGAAATATTAAAAAGGCAGAATATTATATTTCCCTGGAGGAAGAAAAGGAGAGACTGTTTTAAAGACAAAGCAGCTCCCTGTCCCCACCCCCCTTTCAGCTCCAGGATGTTGGGATTAAGACATGGCCCTCAGGACATGGTAGGATTACCCATCTCACCACAGGGCACCTGGGAAGATTGGACCAGCCAGCACTCAGGTGAAGCCAGGCGGTCCAGACCAAGTCTACAATGTTAGCTAAGACCTCCCGCCCCTGGGAGTCTTGACAGCCAAGGGGATACATTTCTTACACAGGAACAGGAAACACTAAGGTGGGGCCCAAACGGAGGGTATTGAACTAAGGGTCTCTCAGCCCTTTTAGCCCAGGAGCTCCAAGGCAGGCGGTCCTGCCCACCATTAAACCTTCTTTCCAAGCAACTTCCATGAATCCAGTGTCGTCTTCTCCACTTGGAACTGAGCCCAGAAGGATAGTTCTTCCAACAGAATGGTGGCTTTCCTTATAAATATTCTGTAATATGAATTATTTTCGTCTGGATTCTTCTCATTTACTTCTGAGCTCTTTCTATAAGGCGCCAGGTGAGAAAGTAACAGACCCCGAGTTCAAGTCCTGCCTTTAGCCATGAAAGTCAGCTGGTGGGCAGCAATAACAGAATAACCTCCATGCTGTCTTCCAACTCTATTCCCATTTCCACTCCATTCTATTGTGTTCATTTCCAATCACACATGGCCGATAAAGCTGCTCTACTCATTTCCAAACACAGCCAATAAAGCTACGTTACTCTACTCTACTCAGTTCCAATCACACATGGCCAATAAAGCTACTCTACTCTACTCTACTCATTTCCAATCACACACGGCCAATAAAGCTACTCTACTCTACTCTACTCCTCCTACTCTACACATTTCCAATCACGCAAAGCCAATAAAGCTACTCTATTCCTACTCTATGCATTTCCAATTACACACAGCCAATAAAGCTACTCTACTCTACTCCTACTCTATGCATTTCCAATTACACACAGCTAATAAAGCTACTCCACTCTACTCCTACTCTACGCATTGCCAATTACACACAGCTAATAAAGCTACTCTACTCTACTCCTACTCTATGCATTTCCAATTACACACAGCCAATAAAGCGACACTCTACTCCTATTCTATGCATTTCCAATTACACACAGCCAATAAAGCTACTCTACTCTACTCCTACTCTATGCATTTCCAATTACACACAGCTAATAAAGCTACTCCACTCTACTCCTACTCTACGCATTGCCAATTACACACAGCTAATAAAGCTACTCTACTCTACTCCTACTCTATGCATTTCCAATTACACACAGCCAATAAAGCTACACTCTACTCCTACTCTACGCATTTCCAATTACACACAGCCAATAAAGCTACTTCACTCTACTCCTACTCACGATTTCCAATTACACACAGCCAATAAAGCTACTTCTCTACTCCTACTCTACGATTTCCAATTACACACAGCCAATAAAGCTACTCCACTCTACTCCTACTCTATGCATTTCCAATTACACACAGCCAATAAAGCTACTCTACTCCTACTCTATGCATTGCCAATTACACACAGCTAATAAAGCTACTCCACTCTACTCCTACTCTACGCATTTCCAATCACACACAGCCAATAAAGCTACTCCACTCTACTCCTACTCTATGCATTTCCAATTACACACAGCCAATAAAGCGACACTCTACTCCTACTCTATGCATTTCCAATTACACACAGTTAATAAAGCTACTCCACTCTACTCCTACTCTACGCATTTCCAATTACACACAGCCAATAAAGCTACTCCACTCTACTCCTACTCTACGCATTTCCAATTACACACAGCCAATAAAGCTACTCCACTCTACTCCTACTCTACGCATTTCCAATTACACACAGCTAATAAAGCTACTCCACTCTACTCCTACTCTACGCATTTCCAATTACACACAGCCAATAAAGCTACTCCACTCTACTCCTACTCTACGCATTTCCAATTACACACAGCCAATAAAGCTACTCCTCTCTACTCTACGCATTTCCAATCACACACACACACACGGCCAGTAAAGCTAGTCTACTCCTACTCCGTTCCATTGCATTGCATTCTTTAACCTCCGGTACCCGCTGGGGCAGCCTGCCAAGAAACCCTCCCGCCCGCGCCCGCGGATCTCCGGGACAGCGAGGCTCGTCCCGCCCACTTCCGTGTCACGTGGGCCGGGCTCAGCTGACGGCGGGAGCGCGCACACTCTGGAGCTGCTCCGCGACCCGCGCCGCTTCTCTGTCTCCTGCGCGCCCGGGATGGGGCAGCGGACGGTGCCTCGGTTGTTGCCGCTGCCGCTGCTGCCGCTGCTGCTGCTGGCGGCGTCGGCGGCGTCCGGCGTCAGGGCGCAGGGGTGCGAGGGCCAGGGCCGCTGGCCGGTTCCCTACAGGCGAGTCTCGGGGGCGGAAGCAACGCAGGGCTCGCTTGGGTGGGAAGGCAGAGCGGGGAAAAGCCCTTCGCCGGGCCGGGCCGGGCGGGGTGAGATTGCGCCCTCCGGTGACGCCCTCTCCCCCGTCTCTCTGTCTCTCTCGTCCCGCAGGCGCTTCGATCGCCGTCCCCGGCCGGATCCCTTTTGCCAGGCTCGCTACACCTTCTGCCCCAGCGGCTCTGCCCTTCCGGAGATGCGGGAGACGGACGCCCTGGCCGTGTACCGCTTGCAGGCTCCCGTCTGGGAGTTCAAGTACGGAGGGCTTCTGGGACACTTGGTAGGGCCGTTTCCCCTTCGGGTTTGGAGACACCCCCCCATCTTGCCCCCCTTGCACCCCCCTCCGCGCTCACCCCGGAGTAAAAATCCCGAGGTTGATTGGCTTGGGAGTTCCAGGTTTCCCCGGGAGGCCCAGGACTTCCGCAGAGGCTACAATAGAGATAGAGTCGAGGTAGAGCCGAGTCGAGGTAGAGTAATGTAGAGGTAGAGTAGAGCTGGATGTAGAGTACAGGCAGAGTAGTGTAGAGGTAGAGTTGAGTAGAGGTAGAGTAGTGGTAGAGATAGAGTAGAGGTAGAGTAGTGTAGAGGTAGAGTACAGGTAGAGTAGTGTAGAGGTAGAGTTGAGTAGAGATAAGTAGAGGTAGAGTCATGTAGAGGTAGAGTCAAATTAGAGTTTAATAGAGGTAGAGTTGAGTAGAGGTAGAGTAGTGGTAGAGATAGAGTAGAGGTAAAGTGTAGAGGTAGAGTAGAGCTAGAGGTAGAGTACAGGTAGAGTAGTGTAGAGTTGAGTAGAGATAAGCAGAGGTAGAGTCGAATTAGAGTTTAGTAGAGGTAGAGTTGAGTAGAGGTAGAGGTAGGGTGGAAGTAGAGGTAGGGTAGAGATAGAGTAGCTTTATTGGCCATGTGTGAGAGGAAATGGGTAGAGTGAGTTGGAAGCGACCTTGGAGGTCTTCTAGTCCAGCCCCCTGCTTAGGCAGGAAACCCTACACCACTTCAGACACATGATTGTTGTGGCTCTGAGGTTTGAACCTGCTTTGTTAGAGGACGAAGACTCGGACAATGGGGAAGAGGAGGTTTTGGAAATGCCTTCCTCCCCAGGACCTTCCTCTTCAGCAATGCCTTCCTCCCTGATTGTGTCTCAGGTGTCGGCAGATAACCGGGAGGGAAGACCTGAGGCTAATCAGGAAAAGGAGGAGGGTGTATCAGAGTCTCTTGACTGAGAATCAAGCAGGGGAATGCTGGCTTGATGCGAGGCAGCATCGCAGGCAAAAGTGTGAGCTGCAGTGCAGAAAGAAGGGACGAATCAGAGACTGAGTTGAGGGACTGACACGCCCCACAGGGAATAAAAGTGGGTGTGTTCGCTCTGGGAACTTGTTCGGGACAAGGTGTGATTTATTCAGAGGAGCTCCGGAGTATCCTGTGTGGTGACAGCTTGTGTGATTTATATTCCTGCTTTCTTGTCCGACTTGGTGTGAGACTGCCAAGAACTTTATAGGCTCAAGGAGTTAACTCTATAATTACTGGATTTGCTTGCTTGTTTGTATTCAGTTGGAAATTTGGACTTCTCACCTCTTTTGTACAAGTGAGACATAACACATGATTATCTAACCACTTCCTAAAAACTTCCAGTGTTGGAGCATTCACAACTCCTGGAGAGAAAGTCGTTCCACTGATCAATTGTTCTAACTGTCAGGAAATTTCTCCTTCGTTTTAGCCTGCAGAAGTTGGGAAAGTTCTAACTTTTTGGAAAGAGCAAATTTCACTGTGAAAACAAAGATCTTTTGTTTTCAAACCCAACGTCTGAAAGGTTGAAAACAAATGTTCTCAAACAAACAATGATTTATTTATTTACCTAATATGGATCCCACCTTTATTATTTTTTACAAATAACTCAAGGCGGTGAACATATCCAACACACTTTCCTCCTCCTCCTTTTTCCCCACAACAGCAACAACCCTGTGAGGTGGGTTGGGGAGACAGAGAGAGGGAGAGGGGGACTGGACAAAATCATCCAGCTGACTTTCATGGCTAAAGGCAGGATTTGAACTCAGGGTCTCCTGCTTTTCTAGCCTGATGCCTTTAACCACTAGACCAGAGGTCACTAAAACTTAAATTTTGAATTTTAAAATTTGTGGACTCCTAGAATTCCCGAGCCAGCAGTCTACCTTCGGAAGAAAACAAACCAAGGTTTTACTTCCCTGATGCCCTTTAGGAAGGAAGCTTGGATGCTTTTTGCAGGAGAAACTGGAGTAACTAATATTGGTGGCTGGGGAATTCTGGGAGTGGAACTCTCCCAAGTCTTAAAGTTGCCAAGTTTGGAGAGTCCTGCAGGTAGGGCAAACTGGCTACCTTGAGTCGTGTCGGTTATTAAATCCTGGTACGGATTCATCTTCTCTTTCTCCTGGGAAGTCAAGAAGTGGCTTTCAGCGCTAAAGAATTGGCAGGTTTATTGTACAAAACCCTCCCCTTTGCTGGGTGGGATTTCTCTTTGGGGGTCTCAGCCAGCCCTTTCTTGGAGCCTTCTGGAGCAATTTGGAAGGACTTCTGATTAAGCAAAGGGGTTTTGGGGTGATGAGCCATTTGCATCCACCTGCAGAGTTCTTTTGAGGCCTCCTGCTTTCTCTGGGGGTCTCGGGCTCCCATGGCAGCGAGTAGGGAAGGAAGGGAACTGGGCCAGAGATTCGTCTTATTTCCCTGGAGAAGGCCCATGTTTAGCCCTTTAGCAAGGCCCAACTTAGAACTAAGGAGAAATTTCCTGACAGTGAGAACAAATAACCAGTGGAACAACTTGCCTCCAGAAGTTGTGAATGCTCCAACATTGAAAGTTTTTAAGAAGGTGTTGAATAGCCATTTGTCTGAAGAGGTGTAGGGCAATGATGGCGAACCTATGGCATGTGAGCTGCAGGAAAACTTACTTTACTGCGCATGCGTGCACCTCACAGCTGATTTTCGGCCGGTTTGAGGCCTTTATTGACCTCTCAGAGGCTTGACAAAGGCTTCTGCAGGCTTTTCAGGCCAAAAACTAGGCCCGTTTTGTCACTTTTTCCAGAAATACCAGCAGTGATGAAACGGGCCTCGTTTTCGGCCTGCAGAAGCCTTCCTCAAAGCTCTGGGAGGCCGAAAAAGGCCACAGACTAGCCAAAAATAAGCTGTGAGGTGGAGTGCAGATAAAGGGGAGGCAGGCGTGGGTGGGGATTCCTATTCTATTCTATTCTATTCTATTCTATTCTATTCTATTCTATTCTATTCTATTCTATTCTATTCTATTCTATTCTATTCTATTCTATTCTATTTTTAGTCTAGTCTAGTCTAGTCTAGTCTAGTCTTGTCTATTCCATTCCATTCCAGTCCATTCCATTCCATTCCAGTCCATTCCAGTCCAGTCCTGTCCTGTCCTGTCCTGTCCTGTCCTATCCTATCCTATCCTATCCTATCCTATCCTATCCTATCCTATCCTATCCTATCCTATTTATATCCCATTCTAGGATGGCTCTTGGGGTTGGATCCAGCAGAAGGCAAGTTAGTGCCGCTGTCATGGAATGGCTTTGTTCACATCATTTTCTAGAACAGCAGCCCCTCCCCTCCTTCACCCCAGACTTTTGGGCAACAGGGACTCAGCGGAGAGAAGTTTTCTGCAGACCGAAGGGGGCCGTGGTTTTGTGTGCTGCCTGCATCCCATGGGTGGGGGTTTTGCTTGTTTCCTGACATGCTGCGGCCTGGTGCTGGGTCTCCAGTTCATGGATTGGGCACCTCTGTTGTAGAAAGCCATCAGGAAGGTTGGATCACTTGGGCTAAGTCATCTGTTTGTAGGCAGGGCTCTCCAAACTTGGCAACTTTGAGACTTCTGGACTTTAACTCCCAGAATTCCCCAACCAGCAAAAACACGCCCCCCCATCCCCCACTGTGGTGCAGGAGGCCGCCTCGGCCACACCTACCATGGCCATGCCCAGCTAGCAACTGGGCAGAGAACCCGTTACTACAATTTTTGAAGCCTGTCCCTGACTACCTTAGGGCCTCACTAAGCGGTTTACACAGAGTCAGGTGGTTTGTCCTTTCGTAGTAGATATGCCGCTTGCAATTGAACTCATCCACCAACTCTGATCATAAGCAGATAGAAAACAAACGGAGGGAAATAGATAAGATCAAGAAAGGGAACGGCATAACTCAACACACATAAATTAAGTGAACAACTCAGGATCAGAGTGGGGCAAGTCTTGCTCGAGAGAGAATAGCAATAGCACGTAGACTTATATACCGCTTCACAGTGCTTTTACAGCCCTCTCTAAGCGGTGTACAGAGTCAGCCTCTTGCCCCCAACAATCTGGGTCCTCATTTTACCCACCTCGGAAGGATGGGAGGCTGAGTCCACCTTGAGCCTGGTGGGATTTGAACTGCCAAACTGCTAGCAGCCCTTCCCCTCGGTTGAGAAGAGGGGTGTTCAATTTTTGACTCAGTAGAAATCCTTCCATTCCCCACCATACAGTCAGAGCTGAAGAAGCTGCTTGGATGAGAAGTGAAAAGCCTTCAAAAGAAAAACCAGAAAGTCCAGTTGCCTCTTGCAAAAAAAACAACAACACCCAACATCTTTGGGATTCGGGAAAAGGACGAACTTTTTCTTAGAAACCAAAGCACCAATTGTGCTAAATTGGGTGGGTGCCAACCTTGCAGTTTTGAAAAGGCCCCGATGGGATGTTTGCCCATTTTGCTTTTCCCTTGTGAGGGGAAGGAGCGTGTCCACGGCCCCGTCTCTGCAGCCTGTGTGTTTTGTTTCCTGTCTCAGAAAATTATGCACGATGCCGTGGGCTTCAGGAGCAGCTTGACTGGGAAGAACTACACCATGGAGTGGTACGAGCTTTTCCAGCTTGGCAACTGCACCTTCCCACACCTGCGGCCTGAAGACTCCGCCCCTTTCTGGTGCAACCAGGGGGCAGCCTGTTTCTATGAAGGGATTGATGATGCCCACTGGAAGGAAAATGGCACCCTGGTCCAGGTGACGACAATTTCAGGTAATCCGGTGTAAACTCACTGTAGATAGACGGGTGCTACCTGCTTCTTGTGTTCTAAAGCAGGGGTCGCCAACGTTTTGGACCTTAGGGACCACCAAACTCATAATTTTAAATCCCGGAGATCACTATTATGAATTTTGACTGACTGTGGCTTGCTGACGTTGGTGGGAGATACCTGTATCTATCTATCTATCTATCTATCTATCTATCTATCTATCTATCTATCTATCTATCTATCTATCTATCTATCTTTCTATCTTTCTATCTTTCTATCTTTCTATCCTGTTCTAAACACCACCACCCCCTCTCTCTCACACATACACACACACAGATACCTCACACACACACACCCTCTTCAAGGCAGCCACATTCCTGCTTTTGAGCTCCGTTTGGGAAAGAGAGATCCGATCTAACACAGAGATCTCACACACGCACACACACACACACACACACACCCTCTTCAAGGCAGCCACATTCCTGCTTTTGAGCTGGGAGAGATCTGATCTAACACAGAGATTATATATTCTCATAACATATTAGTTGTAAATATGGCACAAAATAATCTTACAAATAAAAAACCACAATCTGTCGTTGTTGAAGGCCTTTTAATTCTTTCTATGTTGTTTGTTTTGTTTCAATTGATAAAATTAATAAAGTTTGTATTAAAAAGGAAAAAAGAAACTTAGCTTGCACAACCCTGCAGATTCTATTCTACAAAATAATCCAAATTTACGGGGTGGGGTGGGAAAAAAATGACCAACTTTTTGCAATTCACGTTTTATTTTTGGTAATTCCCCCGGCTTCATCGAGAAAGCCTTACAATAGTAGCGGCTAACCTTTTGGGGCTCCCTTGCCAATAACTGCGTGTACGCTTGGCTGCTCATGTGCCATCACCCAGAGGGCAATGCGCACAGCACCCTCCCATGCCTCTTGCACATGCACATGGGGCTTGCGCTTCTGCATACGTGACCCGCACGACTTGCACTGCATGCTTCTGCGAATGCGCGCGACCAGCCCCCGTTTCTGCGCATGTGCGAGTGTGTCCTGTGCGCCGCCGTGCCCCCACACGTGCCAGATACCCGACAATCAACTGTCGGGCGGGCAATGTGTGCACATGAGCAGACGACCTTTTCTGGGCAAGTGCTTGCGTGCCGGCAGTAATGGCTCCGCGTGCCACTTCCGGCATGCGTGCCATTGGTTCGCCACCACGGCCTTACATGTTTGTTTATAAAGTCCAGAACCTCACAAAGTACAGGCAGTCCTTGACTTACCACAATTTCATTTAGCGGCTGTTCAAAGTTACAGCGGCACTGAAAAATGTGACTGACGACCCTTTTTCACACTCACGACCGCTGCAGCACCCCCGTGGTCACGGGATCAAAATTCAGATGCTTGGCAAACTGGCTCACATTTATGACGGTTGCAGTCCCCAGGATCCCTTTTTTGTGACCTTCCGACAGGCAATGGGGAAGCCAGTTTCAGTTAGTGACCCTGTTAATAACTTAATACTAATATTATAATATTATACTAACATAAGATGTGATTAACTCCACATCTATGGCAGGGGTGGGATTCAATGTTTTTAACAACCGGTTCTGTGGGTGTGGCTTAAGTGGTGGGTGCGGCTTGGTGGTCATGTGACTGGGTGGACATGGCTTAGTGGTCATGTTATTGGCTGGGTGTGGCCAAATCA
Source organism: Pseudonaja textilis (assembly GCF_049901715.1). Lineage (NCBI taxonomy): Eukaryota > Metazoa > Chordata > Lepidosauria > Squamata > Elapidae > Pseudonaja > Pseudonaja textilis. The sequence goes on along the minus strand of NC_141997.1, from coordinate 40,174,845 downwards.
ATATCATTCACATCGAGGCATGCATCTGCTTGCCTGGCCTCTCATGACTGTGGGGATGCTGCAACAGTCGTAAGTGTGAAAAATGGTCATAAGTCACTTTTTTCAGTGCCATTGTAACTTTGAATGGTCACTCCACACAAGCAAAGTACCAGCAAAGGAGGGGGGGGAAATTGCAGAGAAGTTCCTGAGACAGGAAGTCTAGTCCTGCCAAGAATGTAATAAGAGTTAACAGAGAGGCAGTTTCTGTAAGCAACACCAGAATGTTTCCTTCCTGCCTTCCTTACAGGATTAGGCCAGTAATTTCTTCTAACAACCGGTTCTCTGAACTGCTTAGAATGTTAACAACTGGTTCTAGTGAATAGGTGCGAACCAGTAGAATCCCACCCTGATCTATGGCAAGAAAAGTAAAATCGGGCAAAACTCATTTGTCTAGCTTAGCAACAGGAATCTTGGGCTCAACTGTGGTCCTAACTCAAGGACTGGCTGGGTACCCCCCAGGTCCGCTGTCAATGATGGGCAAGGATGGATATGTAGCTAGATAGCTAGATGGATAGCTGGATGGATGGATGATAGATACATTAGCTAGCTAGCTAGATTAGATCAGTGATCACTGACCTTTTCAGCAGTGAGTGCCCAAAGCACATATGCACATCCTGAAAATGCAATACGCCCACATCCCTATGCATGCTCCCCACCCCCCTCCATGCATGCACCCTGGCCCCGAGCATGCATGCAAATCCCCGTGCATGTGCCCTGCCTCCCACACATGTGCTTCATCCCCTGCGCATGCATGCATGACCCCATGAATGTGCCCCATCTATGCATGTGCCCCACCTTCCTGTTCATGTGGCCCAGCCCATGTACATGTCCCCATGCATGCGCCTCATCCCCGTGCATGTGCCCTGCCCCCCTGCATGTACTCCAGCCCCTACAGATGCATGCACACCATATATGCGCCTTATCCCTGCGCATGCCCGTCGCTCCCATGTGCATGTGCCCCATCCCCCAAGCATGCACCACACCCCTCATGCATATACCTCATCCTCCACTCATTTGCCCCTCCCCGTGCATGCGCACACATCTCTGTGCATACGCATCTTCCCCGGGCATGCAACCCACCCCCACCCATGTGCTCCATTCCCTGGGCATCCCCGCATGCATGCACGGCAGAGACCCAAAGACCAGCTGGCCGGAGGGAGGTGCATGCGCGCATGTGCACCAGAGCTGAGCTGGGGCGATGGCTCACGTGCCCATATGTGTGTGCCACCTCTGGCACGTGTGCCATAGGTTCGCCATCCTAGGATTAGACTAGATAGACAGACAGACAGACAAATGCTTAATGTTTTATGTTTTTCTTGATGATGCTACTCCAAGAAAGAATAGAACGGTTTTCTGTTTTGATTTAGCCATCGGAGTCAAGGTTATTTATAGTGGATGGATGGAAGGGTGGATAGTTTAGAACAGTGGTCGCCAACTGGTGGGCCGCAAGAAAATTTTGGTGGTCCACAGAGAAATGTCACCCGCAGAACACCCCCCAAAGCAATTAATCCAGGCTGCGCAGGAACACAAGGCTGCAGCCGCCCACATAGCCGGCTCACTCGTGGGAACACAAGGCTAGCATCAGAACAAGAGGTAGTGAGGGGGGCAGGGAAAGGGTGGAGGGGTGGAACTTGCCTGGCTACCGAGCTGCTTTTTTTTCCGTTTCTTTCTTCTTCTAAGCAGGTTAGGAATGTGGTTGCCTTGGAAGGTAGGTGTGTGTGTGTGTTTACTACAACTGCTTATCTTCTTTTACCGTTTACTATGTAATCGGTCTTCGCTCAATCCATTCATACCGATATTCCCAAATCGTAAGAGTACTCTGATAATGAGAAACTGCTGGTGACTTTCTACCGCTGCACCATAAAGTATTTTAATTTACTGTACCTGTGTATGGTTTCTCAATTGCACAGGGGCAGATAGGACAGCACTCCAGAGGGTTAAGGTCATTGCCCAGAAGATCATGGGTTGCCCTCTCCCCTCTTTGGAAGAGCTTTATAGCTCCCGCTGTCTTAAGAAAGTTCAAAACGTTCTCAAAGATCCATCTCATCCTGGGCAGCCTTTTTGTTTTTTGAACTATTACCATCTGGCAGACAGTACAGGATAGTAAAAACAAGGCAAATAGGCTGAAAAACAGCTTCTATCCCAGGGCAGGAGCTCTGTTGAATTCTGCTGTATAGTGCAGTGTTGGTGTGGTGTCGGGGGTTTCCGGTTCAATGTGTGAACGGTGAAGGATGTGTGTTTGTGTTTATTTTCATGGTCATGATGTGCACTGAAGATGGTGTTTGGTTTTGTTGTACGAGGTACAATGACAATAAACTACACTAAAACTAAACAATGCTTTGTCCTTTAAAGCTAGGGATAGTTTGTCCATTTCTTCACAACTCATTATCTTTTGGATTTCCAGCACTGAGCGTATGCCAGTCTGGCCGCGGTCAGTATACGTAATATTATATATTTTAGATTAAATAGCAGTTAAGTTTCTAAAAGACAACATTGGTTTTTTTTTTCCCCTTCTGTTTTTAGGAGCGATGTTCAATCAAATGGCAAAATGGGTGGAATATGACAACGAAACTGGCATTTATTATGAGACCTGGATGGTCAAAAGCAGCCCAGAAAAAAATTCCCGCGTCTGGTTTGAAGCTTATGAATGCTCCAAATTCGTGCAAAGGACCTACCAGAAGCTGGCTGAGCTGGGGGCCGTTTTCAAGAAGATCCAAACCAATTATACCACCATTACTCTCTTCAGCGGGGAGCCTGTTTGCCTGGGCAATGAGACGACACTCTTTGGACCGCCGGGAAACAAATCTTTGGCGTTGGCTATTAGGAATTTCTACCTGCCTTTCAAACCGTACCACTCGGTGAAGGAGTTCTTCGTTAACCTATTGAAGATACTTGAGGAGGTAGTTCTGGATCATCGGTTTTATTTGTTTTATAATCTGGAATATTGGCTTTTGCCCATGAAGTATCCTTACATGAAAATAGCCTATGAAGAAATCCCGCTGCCTAATTCCAATGCTACCAAATTCGATGCGTAATCCTGTTTTGCCTGTTAAAATGCACTTGTCATGCTTCTGTCGGAGTCTGAATCCGAATAGCTGACAGGGAGCGGGAGTGTGGCTCCGTTGGCTGTGGAGGAAACTGGGGAAGGGCAAAGTCCGGCTGGGCAGAGCAGGGAGAGGTAGAACAAGGGAGAGGGAATTCAGAGGAAGACCCAGGCCCAGCCCCTCTTCATCCTAGGGCACGCAGGGAGGAACGGAGAAGGGAGCAGCGTGAGTTGCGTGGCTTATGAGGGAGGAAAGGGCACAAAGGGCTCAATTTCCATCCTTTGCCAAGTTTTTTTTTTTTTTCCTGATAAGAGCCAACGGATCTGTGGGATTTCTTTTTCAAGATGGACGGGGAACTCAAGTCTCTTTTTGTGGAAAAATGATTGCAAAACAAAAGTTCTTCGTGTTCTTTAGAAATATTTTTCAGGATACCTTTGTTTGTACTAAGCATCATTCCAGATTTCATGCTATGGGTAAAGGCCTCTCCTTCCCATCAGATGGAAACTGAGAGAACCTTCTTCTGTCTGCTGCTCAGAACCAGGAACTGTTATTTGTTGCTGGAAACATGGGGAATCCTCGTTTAGCAACTGGGCTTCACAACTTAGACGTTAAGTGAAGCAGCTGCTAAGTGAAATGTCTCTGCTCAGGATCTTCAGCTTCCCTTTGTTTTACAGACCCAAGAAGGTTATAAATGTGAGGACTGGTTGTAGAGTTACTTTTTCATCATCATCATCATCATTACAAATGGTCACTAAACAAGGCTGTCCCTTAGCAAGGACTACTTTGTACAGACTGGTAGCCGACACAGATTAAATCATTCTTTAATTGTGAAAAATAAAGGGCTTTCAGATACTTGGGGTTCCTGTCTTTGATACACCGTGTACAAAAGCCACTGCTAAGTGTGTTCAGGAGTTAAAACATTAATTGGAAGTTATTCCACCCCCCACATCAGATTCTTGTCTGGTTAGAAAGGAGCTGCACAAATCTATAACATGATGTCACTGATGCTGCCACTTTGGGCAGCTTTATAATGCCTGACTGGCTTTCTGTTCTTGTTTTGGCTAACAATTCCTGTTTTTCCTTGGAAGGTGGACAAAATGAACTAAAGCAGTTTTACCCGTTACGAGATTCTATTTTAATAGCAACAGCCCTTAGATTTATATCCCACTTCATAGCCTTCACTCTGCGGTTTACAGAGTCAGGATATTGCCCCCAACAATCTGGGTCCTCATTTTATCGACCTCGGAAAAGATGGAAGGATAGTCAATCTTGAGCCGGTCAGGATCGAACACCTGGCTGTGGGCAGAGGTAACCTGCACTATTCTGCATTCTAATCACTGCACCATCATGGTTCTCTTCTAAAGGGTCTTTTCTTTTGCTTAGCCTGCTTCTGTTGGAAACAGGAAACACTTTCCTGTATGATTAGGAAATTAGTGGTTCGGTGACATCCTCTTGCATTCATAGATTGCCTTTTCCTCAGTTTAAGTGCTATAGAATTTCTAACCAGCCAATGAGGGAAAAATACCTTAATGACAAAAAAAAGTATCGTAATCATGTTTACAAACTGACCCGAGTTATGGACTGCTGGGAAATTTCTCATTTTGCTTTTTTTGTACAGCTGAAAAAAATATACCCCCCCACCCAAACAAACAAACAAAAAAACTGGTAGGATCAGCTATTCAGCCGACTCTCCTTGAAGAGACCAGCTTCAAGCAGAGATCGTCCTACCAACTTCTAAGCAGTTCTCGGGTCCATTCACATCCCTCCTCCTGAACCCCATTCCATAATGCTAAATAAACCCTGTCCTCTCTGGGATGCTTGCTCACAAGGGGAACTTAGACAGGAAACAAACTTTTAGCCTTCTCCTGTTTACAAAGGTAAGCAATGGCAGTTGCCAATAAAGTCTGCATCAATGCAAATAGTGGTGAAGGGTATTCACTTCCCAGAAAATCTTTTGGGGGTGAGGCAGTTCACAGTTTAAGCCTTCCCCCAACAGTTTTTCATGCTCCTTTTGAGCTGTCAAAATATGCATGCAAAGACTGGCAAAAAGAAGAATCATGCCACATTATAGAAACAAGTAAACTTAATTTTGTTTTGTTTAAAAACAACGAACCAGAACTAAGTACATGGTCAGATCAGAAAGACATGGAAGGCTGCATTAAATTACCATCAAATCTAGCTCCTAAATGGATGTCATTCACATACCTTGACAGAATTGTGCTTACACATTATATACTTAGTCCATTCAAGCAAGTCGCATTAAAATGAGACATTTGCAGTTAAATATCTATACATTTCACAGAATAACAAAGAATGGTTGGTTTCCTAATTAACAAAGGATTAAAATACCAAATGAATAACTGGGAAAGCTGGTCTTTTTTTGCAATATGTAACCAAAGTTTGAAATCTACCGTAGAATTAATTCTACCGTATTTGAATGCCTGTAGAGAAACGGCTGCCAAAAATATTCATCAGATGCAGATTATTTTTGGAAAAACAAGTCATCCTGCTCTGTTTGAATCCAACCATTTTAATGAAGCGGTTTAATGCGGAAGGGTAAAACCTGCTAAACCCATTAAACCAGTTGCTTCTCTTTCTCTGTATCATTATGAAGGTGACTGCTATGAAATTTCTTTTAGATACAGGCTACAAATGAAGGGCGTGGTGGGAAAGGAACATCATTAACTTGCAATTTTTTAAAAATAAATTCATTTTGGCAAAGAGTTAAAAAGCTGGCCTGCTAACATTGTCAGGTTTTTGAAATTTAAGGGATAGGGATGTTTTTGCACCTGAAGTCATTCTTTTTGTTGTTGCAACACCTCCAAATTGACTTTAGATTGACTGGAAGAAGGGGCAACGCCTGAAATCAGACCATTTTGAGTGTGTGCTGGGGTCACATTTTCCACTAATGGGCTATTTACAGTCACTGATGGCTGATCATTAGCAACTTCTTGTATTTTAGTTTCCATTCAAGTCATAAGATTTACTGTAAAAGACCTATTCAAATGGCTTTCATTCTTAGAAAACTTGTATAGCACATTTTAAAGTAAATGCTACAAAATAATTAGCACATGATTTTTAAAAAGCCCAAAATACAGGTTATGGCTCCCATTAATATTTTCACTTGCACGGCTTTAATAATACCTTAAAACATGTTTATTATACAGGCCCTATGATTATTATCGTGGGGCAGTAATAATATGATGTAGGGCAACGTACAGCAATAATATATTTTCATTTAAAAAAAAAACTATAGAGAGAACAAAAAGGAAATAACACTGCTAATAATGTATGTACCACTAGATTTTTTGGAGAGGTTTAAAAAGCAGCAAATACTTGTATTTTCCACACACAAACATACCCCAGCTACTGTGTCGCAGGGCTCTATTATTTATAATGTTACAGAAACACCAAACGACCCACAGTTATGGTTTGGGAATCTGGAATTATAAATCTGCACTTGAAGCAATTCATTGTTATACAACCTGGATTAATGTCTACAGCTTCCCGGATTACGTCATTAAAGTGATATACGCTCCTGACAAAGTCAGTTGCAGGAATATTTCCAAGAGCCAGGCTAAAATACTGTTAATTTATCAGAAGATTTGGAACTGCAGCCCCTGAATATGTAAATGCATGTCAATGTCTACATACGCTAGCATCCGTCTTGTTGGGACAAAAAAAAGCAAACGATAAAGTCATGTGAACATGTTTGATTCCTCCCTGGTCACTTTTTCAACCCCCGATTTTAGAAACCAGCACTAAGGAGTAGACTGACTTTCTACAGTGCTTCAGAGATCCTAGGCTCATGAAGAAGCTTATTGCGATGAAGCTGCCACAAGGCTGGCCCAAGCTAAGGCGTTGCCTCCAATAGCTCTACCAGGTAGGCATCATATCTGGAAACCAAACTCTCCCAAGATGCTTGGATACTTCCCAATGAATCTGCTCCAAGCTGTACTTCTGGTCGGGAATCAAGACCTCTTCCATTATAGACAGCTGAGACAAGCGGCCGCCACACATTTTCACAAATTCGACAAAGGCACTGCAGGAAACCTCACATTCTCCAAGGCCGATGGCCGATAGGTTCTTACAACGCTCAGCAATGCAGATCAACTCTTCATCCAGGGGCCGCAATCCGTTGGCACACACCACCAGCTCAACCAGTCGCGGACACGTCATTCCGACACGTCCGAGGACTTCTTTGCTGACCGATCTCCCAAAATAAAGATGGGTGACCGGAGTTTCGTATCGGAAGAAGGGATCAAATTCTTCCTCGTACAAGAAAAAGTACATCACCAAATTCACTTTGGGGGAATGCCTGATTAAAGCGTCCCAGCTGCTTTTTTCCAGCGTGTGGAAGTGCGTCTGTCCTGGGTTCTCACTGATGACGTCAATGCGCAAATGTTCCAACCGGACATGTTTTTCAGAAGACAGAGCTAGGAGGAGCTCATCGCTTAACAAGTGGTAGTTCAAGGCCAGCTCTCGTAAGCCATGGCACTGGTCAGCTACACAAAGGATTCCTAAGGAAAGAAAACACCATGTGAATTCTCCTTCGGCCTGTCATAGAATAGAAACACATGCATTACATTAAGTGCAAAAACTAACAACTTTGAATATAGAATAGAATAGAATACCTTTATTGTCATTGCATTCCATGAATACAACAAAATTTGAAAAGTACTCCAGCACAGTGCCCCAAACACCACATCACAATCACACTACAGAATATTTAAAAAATTAAAATAATTAAAATAATACATAGGACTGAATGACAAATGCACTGTTTCATTCAAGACAATTACTGCCTTGGAAAAGAAACTGTTGCTCAATCTAATAGTCCTCATTTTAGGACACCTATAACGCCTCCCTGATGGTAACAGTTCGAAATATGAATATCCAGGATGAGAACGGTCTGTGGAGATTTTTAGTGCTCTGGAGAGGAGTCTGGTCTTTGCAATCTCATCCAAAGAAGAAAGAGAGCAACCGATGATTTTTTTGTGCTTTATTTGTAACTCTCTGGAGCATCTTCTTATCCACTGCAGAGCATCCAGCATACCACACCGTTACATAGTATGCCAAACCAGCAACTTCTCACCCAGACCACTCTTCTTCAGCAACCTCAGAAAGTGTAGGTGCTGTTGGGCCTTCTTTGCAGTGGGCCATAGCGTGGACCAACCAAGTAAGATTGTCAGAAATCTGAGTTCCTAGGAATTTAAAACTATGAACTCTTTCCACACAGTCTCCATTGATATATAGTGGGAGAGGCTCTGCTTTGCATCTTCTGAAGCCTATAATCAATTCTTTGGTCTTTTTGATGTTCAGGGTGAGGTTATGACTCTTCTTGCACCACAAGACCAGTCTGAGAACCGAATTTAAATCTGAGAATTAAACCTGCTAATAGAGCTAGATTTTAATCAGACAGTAAAAATTTTTCATGTTGAATATATACTTTCCTATGATTCATTATGGGTAGTCCTCAACTTATGACCATTTGTTTAGTGGCTTTTCAAAGTTACAACAGCACTGGAAAAAGTGACTTGTAACCGGTTTTTTTACACTTATGATTGTTGCAGCATCCTTGTCACATGATCAAAATTTGGTCCCTTGGCAACTGGCATGTATTTATCACTGTTGGGGTATCCTGGGATATGATCCCCTTTTGCGACCTTCTGACAAGCAAAATCAATGGGGAAGCCAGATTCACTGAACAAACACATATTAGCTTATCAAATGCAGTAATTTACTTAACAACTCTGGCAAGAAAGGTCACAAAATGGGACAAAACTCACTTGACAACTGTCTTGCTTAGCAACAGAAATGTTGCCTCAATTGCCATAAGTCAAGGACTACCCAGAATTAAAGAACCTCCATCTACTTCTAGAATAATAAAATAACCATTCCTTCTTTGCCAAAAGCTATTAGGTCATTTAAAAAAAAAATGCAAGCATGTTACTCAAGAAAATGTTTTTGCCAGTGGCAGGAATCACATGTTGTGGAAATGACTAAAGCCGGGAGAGGCCTGGCACATAGGATGAAATAAACTGCACAAGAGGTGCATTTTGGCAACTGGTGAAAAAAAGAAGGAACACAACAAAGATTTCACCGCTTCGTCCAATTTCAAAAGAACTGCTGCTGAGGTGCTTATTTATTTATAGCCTGCCTTTATTATTATTATTATTATTATTTATAAATAACTCAAAGTGGTGAATACATCTAATACTCCTTTCTCCTCCCCCCCGTCTGACCCACGCCCTTTTCCAACAAATCAAACATACTCCAAAAGGAACAGAAACCTTGTAATGCTTTTACAAAATAATTAACTGTGATAAGCACAAGCCTTGTCAAACTGTACGAGACTTGCCAAAAGATAACAGACAAGAAATAATGTGCAACACAAGAATCTTCAAATACAAACTCAGGATACTGGAATGACCACGAGGCTGGAGTTTCAAAACGTCTTTGCCTTCTGCAAAGTACGTTCGTTTCACAGCTGGCTTTTATCTTCTTGAAGGAGGGGCCATTACCTTGCAGCCTTACTCCCGAGTCGCCCATGCTGTTGTAGCTGCTCTTTCCTGCGAGCAATCCTGCATGCACTTGGCACAGGCTCCTCAGGAACCTCCTCATCACTGCTGCCAGCCCCCACAATCTCTGAAGGCAGCAGTCCACTCCTTAATGGTCCTGGCCCCTCATCTGAGTCCTCACTCTCCTCAGCCGTCCGCACTTGCAGCCGGCTAACCACAACACCCACCCAAACAACAAACTTGTGCACTTCATCCTGAATTTTTGGAAATGTCCAATATAAGTCGGGTATAAGTGCTAATTGAAAACATTCATCATGCAAAAAATATTCCAAAAACAAATTTACCTGCTGGAGAAACGTGGGGACAGCTACTCATTTTTAAGAGTTTTAGGGTATCACTGTTGTTAGCCACTAACACCTTGAGAGATGGATCATCTACTGGCGTATCATCTATCTTGAGTGAAGAAAGGGATTTGGAGTTTACAAACACCACAGTTAGGGCTGAAACAAAGTGTGACTGTAAAAAAGGAGAAAATCAAGAAATGGAACGTAATAATCCCATTCTAAAATGCAGTTTATCCACAGAAAACAGCAACAAACTCAAAAAACAAAAGAGTACCAAAGTATTTTTCAGCTTCTCAAAATAATATATTGTGAATTAAAAAATAATTCTGGGTTTGCTGATTAGAAAGGTATGATGTTATAGAAATGGCTGGTACATATTATTATATAAAAGTAAGAAATCGAGGTTTCATGTTATTATCCTATTCTACTGCAGCAAAAGGACTCAGAATATGCTTTTTCTTCCTTCTCCCCCCTGCACCCTACACTTTTCTTTCTTCCTCCTTTCCTCCCCTCTTTTACCTTCATCGTTCTTTATTTTTTTTATGCTTTGTTAAAAAAATTAATACAATTTTGAACCAAAAAAACAAATCCAATTCTATTCAGGAATATTTTTCAGGAGACTTCAATAACAACACTTCGGTAACTTTTTAGATAGCAAATTTAAAAACGCATTTTAACGAAGAGTATATCTTCACACCAACTTGGATCTGAGGGCGTGCAGTTTTCTAAGCTTTCAATTTATTTTGTGTTCATCCACGTAAAAAAGGAACCAAGACGCAAAGCAACAAACTTGTTAAGAAAAGATTTTAAGCAATGGAGAATTCCCAGGGCAGTAGGGCAAACAGGATGCAGTAACAGAAAAGAGAATGCCCTTTCCTCCCTGGTAGGACAAGGGCCCAATTTCTCTTCCCACCCTCTGTTCATTGCATTGGATGAAATCCAGAGGTATCCATCTTGTGACCTGAGAGACCCTGGCCTCAACCTTTTGGGCCAGACTTCAACAGATGGCCTGTTCAGAATGGTGGGGCTGCCATGGGGAACCAGACCAGACCTGCACCTTGGCTACTAGGAACTACAATCCAGTGCAGTCTGCAAAGGGGAAAAAAAATGGGAAGTGAAATTATGCTGGGGCAGAATAAGTGAGACCATCCTGGCCACCCATCCCAGAAGCCAGATGCAGGAGGGTTGTCTTGGTAGATGCCAAGAGGGCAGACTGTGGGATCTTGCTGAAAGGAACAGGCCAGGGTGGTTTCTTCTGCAGCAGCACCAGGCCTTCCTGTTAGGGTGTGGCCAGAAGGCGGTGCCATGAAACCATGGTTTCTATATCTAGGCTGTGGCTCAGAGGGCTCTAGGCGGCCTCTTCTGCTGACATCCATGTGAAACCATTCAGAGCTTGAGAAGAGGCTGTTCACTCCCCACCTTCCAACTTCAAAGGAGCCCTGCCCAATTATTTTAATAATGGGCTGGATGAGGGAGAACCCATTGAAATTAAATCCAGACAAACAGAAATAGCAACAGCGCTTAGACTTATGTACCGCTTCACACTCCTCTAAGCAGTTTACAGAGTCAGCCTATTGTCCCCAATACTCTGGGTCCTCATTTTACCCACCTCGAAAGGATGGAAGGCTGAGTCAACCTTGAGCCTGGTGAAATTCAATCTGCCAAATTACCAGCAGTCAGCAGAAGTAGCTTGCATTCCAACCACTGTGCCACCTAGGCTCTTAAATGCTACCGAGGAGGAGAGTCGTGGGACTCTAGGACAAAGGGGAAGCTTCCCTGGATGGGGCTGACCTCCCCGGGAGGAGCAAGATCCCCAGTTGGCACAGCATCATCAGGTGGCTGCAGTGGTGGGGACTGGCACCACTTATGGCATTGCCCACTTGACCGGTCTTGAGCAACAGTTTTGCAGGCCTTCCTTACAACCTATCTTGATCACTGCAGGGCTCTTTAGTTGAAAAAGGTCAGAAAAAATATGGCAACTTGGCTACTCTTTGGTTGTATGGGTGGTCCTTGACTTACAACTGTTCATTCAGTTACAACACCACTGAGAAAGGTGATTTATGACCGTTTTTTCCCCCACACTTATGTCTGTCGCAGCATCTCCGTGGTCCGGGATCAAAATTCAGATGCTTGGCAAGTGCATGTCTTTATGATGGTTGCAGTGTCCCGGGGTTACGTGAAGACCTTTTGCAACCTGCTTGACACGCAAAATCAATGGAGAAGCCAGATTGACTTAACAACTGTGTTACTAACGTAACAGCTGCAGTGATTCACTCAACAATTGTGGCCAGAAAGGTCATAAAATGGAGCAAAAACCATTTGACAAATGTCTCACCCAGCGACAGAATTTTGGGGGATCCACTGTGATCGTAAGTCGAGGACTCACTGTACTGAAAGATCTAAAACTGCCTGTGGAAGACAGCTTGGTTTTGGCAGTGACCTTAAAGGCCCTCAATGGCTCGGAGTGAGACTGCCCCTCCCGCTGTGATCCCACACGATAACCCTGCCTGGCAGGAAACGCCCTCCTGAAGATGCCACTGCAGCCTGGAGCTCAACTCCCAGGTAAATGGGAAAACAACCTTTTCCTGCATGGCTTCCAGATTACAAGTCACACGTTTGTCTCTTCCTCTCACAGGTAGTTAAAAACTCAACATGCTCTCAGGGGCCTTGACGGTTCACTACTTTAACCCCTGGTTTTATTGGGGGGTTTCAATTTGAATTGTATTCATATTGTGATTTCTACATTCTTGGCTTTTTAAAATTTATTATAAACTGCCTTGAGGGTCCAATTTTTTTTTTGTTTTAGAATTTAGAATAACAGAGTTAGAAGGGACCTTGGAGGTCTTCTAGTCCAACCCCCTGCTTGGGCAGGAAACCCTACACCACTTCAGACAAAGCGTTCTCCAATCTCTTTGTAAAAACTTCCAGCGTTGGAGCATTTACAACTTCTGGAGGCAAGTTGTTCCACTGATTAATTGTTCTATCTGTCAGGAAATTTCTCTTTAATTCTAAGTTGCTTCTCTCCTTGGTTAGTTTCCACCCATTGCTTCTTGTCCTGCCCTCTGATGCTTTGGAGCATAGCTTGACTCCCTCTTCTTTGTGGCAGCCCCTGAGATATTGGAACAGTGCTGTCATGTCACCCCTAGTCCTCCTTTTCATCAAACTAGACATACCCAATTCCTGCAACCGTTCTTTATATGCTTTAACCTCCAGTTCCCTAATCATCTCCTGTTACTCTTCTCTTCACTCTAGAGTCTTAACATCTTTTTTACATTGTGGTGATCTAGTGTGGTTTCTCAACAGGGCATTATAAAAAAGGGCAGGTTATAAATCCATTCTTCAAGACAAATAGATCCGTTGCATTCTCACGTTTGGTTCTGGCAAGATCTGAATGGTTTCTCTTGTAAGTTTCACTAGCAATGGTGGACTCAGAGCTTCTGTTGGATCTGACAGCGGGTGACTTTTGATACAGAACGAAGGATGTGTGTTAGTTGGAAAAGGGACTACCAGACATCATCTGATTTTTTATTTTTTATTGGCCAGAGTAGACTAACATGGCTCTCATCCCTAACGGAACCCGACACCTTCTTTTCTGTGTGCCTGGAAGAGAAAGCTTGATCACAACAGCATGGCCAACAATTGGTTCAAGACTTGCTGGTAACCAACCAGGCTGGATTAGAAAGCTCCGTACCTTTGGTAAATCCATGAAACTCGGTCGAGCAGTGGAAATCAATCCGAGGGTCTTTAAAGAACAATTCACAAGCTGGGATAAGATATCACAAGCAGCCTCAGCCGATTCCTTGCTGCTATCCACCTGAAGGGGAGAAAAAAAAAACTTAATGAGAATCAGTGGGTAAACAGTCCCTTCAAACACTCTATACAGGTAATCGTCGAGTTATGACCAAAATTGAGCCCAACATTTCAGTTGCTAAATGAGAAATTTATTGAGTTTTGGTCCCATTTTACGACTTTTCTTGCCACATTTGTTAACTGAATCATGGCAGTTCTTACAATTGGTAATATAGTTGTTAAGTGGATCTGGCTTCCCCATTCACTTGGTCTGCCAGGTCACATGACCCGGGACACTGCAACTGTCATGAATACAAGTCAGTTTCCAAACAACGAAATTTTGAATACATGATCATGGGGATTGTAAGTGTGAAAAACAGTTATAAATCTTTTTTTCCCCCCAGTGCTGTTGTCATGTCTCAGTTGGACTCTGATTCCGACTGGGCATTCAGAGGAAGACCCAGGCCTACCCCTTCTTTATCCTAGGGCACACAGGGAGGAACGGATAAGGGAGCAATGTGGTTTATGGGGGAGGAAAGGCCCCTGATCCCCTTCATGGACTGCAGCTGGGAAGAATATTTAAAAGGGCAAACTGTGCATGGCAAAGTTGCTGGAAGCAAAGTGTGCATTATCTCTGTCGAGGCTTATCTGGGTTTTGGCGTCCTCCCAACTGTGTGTCCCTCGTTATCTTTTGGAACTCTGCAAGTTATTACCTTGGTCTGTCGTGTTAATAACTTCAGCGTGGTTTGTGTTGGGTTTTTTTTATTTCTACTTTATCTGTATTTTGGGTTCGGACTGCATTTCTTCTCTTTACAGACTGTTTTTGGAAGAGTTTGATCTCCCGCCGAGGATAATTGGACATTGTGAGCCAAATTGGAGGCATTAAAGGGAATTTATCTACTTTGGTGACTTTGTTATTTTTGTGCCACGCCCTGGGTCAGCTGCTGTAACTTTGTATGGTCACTAAATGAACTGTTGTTTGTCAAGGATTAATTGTACTTTGCTGTTGACTGAAAAGTATTTCAACTCTAAAAATATACTAAAAGGCATAATGCTGATGCTGTTCCTGCTATGAGCCACTGGATGAGAAAAACCCTATTTTAGGTCATACTGAATGTGAAACATTTGGACAAAGGATTACTTATCACCAGGAGCAGAATCTGCAACAACTTGCCACAGATTGTCTTCCAACTTATAACAAGCAAACAAACAAAAAAAGCACCACTCTTGCAGCTCTCCTTCCAGGCAGTAACTCACTCCAAGCAGGTGTTCTCCATTATGCTGTATTTTGCTTTGCTTTCCAACCAACTCTGCTCCTAGGTATGCCAAGTCCTCTCTGAATTGTTGTGGCGTTGTGTGTGTACCCATGTGCAGGCTGAATAAGTCATAAGAACGCATTAATAATAGAACTGACATACTGAGCTCTTAAGAATTAAACGTGGAGCAGCCTATCAATGCTTTTAGGTGAAAATGTTACTTGTTGTACAGGACAACAGCCAGCTCTATGGGAAACAAAACAGGAACTTGGTTTATAAGCCGTCATGAATCATTAATCAAGATTGTGCCTCTCATCTCTTTGGTTATTCAGTGTTACGTTGGCAAGTTATGATCTGTATGTGTGTGTGTGTTTGGGGGGAGGGGTTCTCAAAGCTGAAACATTGAACAATTTTAATTCCCTGCTGGCAATCCTGATTTGAACTTCAATGTGAAAGACAGTTACGTTTTCCAAAAAAGGGTGCACCTGTCGAAGAACAGAAAACGGATAAGACCGATAGGGCTCGACACAAATGGGGAAATCTCCTTATTGCTAGGGAAGTAGGAAACACACATCCCAGCACTTTATCTTTTTTTTTTAAATAAAGGAGAATATTTGTAGCTCAGGGTTGACATGAGGGGTCCTTGGTGTTCCCTGAGCTTGCTTGTTTTTTTTTGCAGACGATTCATATTACCCAAACTAGGTAACATTGTCAGCACTAGTCACTGTGCTGGTCTAGCACTGATGATGTTACCTAGTTTGGGTAATGAAACGTCTGCAAGAAAACAAGCAAGCTCAGAGAGCATCGAAGGCTCCTCATTTTATCTTATTCTCTCCCTGATAGTCCCAAAGATGCTTTTTCAGGAGGCAACTGAACTTTGTGGGGTTTTTTTGAAGACGTTTCACTTTTCATCCAAGAAGCTTCTTCAGCTCTAGCAGAATAGTGGGAGATGGAAGGATGCCCTGGATGACTGAGAATATCTACAGACTTTTCCCTGACTCTCTTCAGCTATTTTCTATGCCTTCATGCAGAGTAGGACTGAACTTCTGTAGTGCGTTGTTGTTGTTGTTGGATCTGCAAGATCCTTTGGCACTTCAGGGTTTTCCCTCACCCAGAAACTTCAGACATTTTAAAAGGTTAGGTGTGTTTGCATGTCAGCCCTGTCTAAGCTGATCAATCATTATCCATCAGACTGGAGCGCCCACAGTTTTTACTCGGCAGGCAGGTGCCTAGGGAGAAAATCTATTCCCTTCCTTCCACTCAGGGCTCACCTCAATGGACATTAATCTTCACCAAGTTTACCCATTAATCCCTCTAGCTCTTCTTTCATATCAGCAGGTCATTATTTAAAACATAAAACAACCACAGGATTGTCTACTCCAAAATCAAAGCAGGTGGGAAAGCGGATCCAACCATCTCGGCAGCTTTTTCCTTCTGGAATCTCACCCAGTCCCAAGTTGCGTGGCTACAGGAAGAAAAGTCTCATAAGAGCAACTTGCAATTTGCTAGGTTTGAAAACTCTAATAGGGCATTTGGGAGCTTCCCTTCTTTAGTTGGAAATGAGAGCTTTAGCTGGAAATTTACCCACGTATCAGGGTATCAGAAAATTCCAGTAGTTAATTCAAAATG
Source organism: Pseudonaja textilis (assembly GCF_049901715.1). Classification (NCBI taxonomy): domain Eukaryota; kingdom Metazoa; phylum Chordata; class Lepidosauria; order Squamata; family Elapidae; genus Pseudonaja; species Pseudonaja textilis. Next base: position 40,158,223 of record NC_141997.1, on the reverse strand, counting down.
CAACCAGATCTTGATTTCTTACTAGATCTGGAAGTTCCAGTTATCCAGAAAGCAACCTCCCTATCAATCATTCCAATCTGGCCTCACTCTTTCAATCCCATGCTTGGATCCACCTAGCTTCCAAATAGGAGATTTACATATCACTAGACAATCAAGACTGACACTTCAACATTCTTTGGTCCAGGAAGTTATCTAGTTATCAAGTTGATGAAACAACAGAGAATAAAGATAGGAAGATGGCTTAAAGGCCTAATGGGTCTTGAAGCCATATTCTCAGACCTGATTACAGTGGGAAAAAAAATGTATTTTACCTCCACAGATGTCTCTGAGGGGGAATCCTGTCAAATAATGCTCCTATTCCCTGGCTCCCTATCTGGAGTCTACAAATGGTTTTCAAAATCCTGAGATGCCTCCAGCAGAACCTTCATATTTAATCTCCTCAACATTACTACCAGGAAGGGGTTTTTTGGGGGTGGTGGGGAGGGGTGGAACTCTTTTTTTCCCAGGTGGAAACTACCTAAGAAGCTGGCTGTGGTCTATCATTAGATCTCATTCACAAACTATACTCACCTTTTCATGTGGAATACAAATCCTTTCTACTTCTTTCTGTTCAAAATCTTCCTGGAAAACTCATGGCACAGACCGGCTTTCCATAGGGTACTTCACATTTCTATTCAGCATTTTTATCATTTTTCACCCAACCTCTTTAGGGTCCAAGATGTCTAATTCTAGTGTGCTGTCTTAGAGCCTGCTTCTTTCTGTCTTACAACGTTTCACAGCAGTCTGGCTTATTGCATCAATCTTCTCACTACCACCCATCTTGAAAAAAACGTCTGCTATTAAAAGGTGTAAGAAGATGGATTCCTAGGCCTTTGCCGAGGCTGTCCTCAGAAATTTTACAGCTGGTGTTTTCTCCACATGCCATCTGGCATAAATGCACTTCAACTGAAATGAACTCATGTAATTACTGCATTTGGTACAACCAAATTATACTGCCCCAACCAGAAAAGAAACACCCAAAAACATCTTCGTGTTTGACAAGGAAGCATTCATCCTCTGGAAAAGATATTTTTTTGGAGAGAGGGAAAATGGCATTTTTTTGTTAGGTTCTGAGGCCCTTTGTCCTATTTTCATTCTTTTTAAAAAACTAGACTTATGAGCAGCTCGACAGTTGTCTTAGATCATTAAGGCTTAGATGGGATAAAAATGTCTTGGGTATTCTCTATTGTCCTGGAAAAAAACAAAAGACTAATTCACTGTGTCGATGGGCTCCCTCACATCCAGAGGAAATATCCACTGAGACAAATATTCAACATGCCTCCAATTGTTGTGCTCTTGGTTTACTCTACAACATATAATTAAATTATAAAAAATTAAAAGGTTGAATAATCATTTTGTTTTAAATAAAGCAGTTAACATATACCACAGAACACCTAAATACAGATGCCCAAGATATAATTAGATCTTAAAAATAACTTGCAACCAAACGAAATGTTTATTCTGTTCTGTTCTCCATTCCATTCCATTCCATTATTCTATTTCTTTCCTATCCACCCCATCCTTCCTTAACCTATCCTTTCCTGCCATATCCTTCCCTTCCCTACCTTATTCTTTCTTACACGAATCTTTATGGGATTATAAAAATGTGCATCAACTCACAAATCAGGGCTGGGGAATTTTCTTTCTACATGTAGCCCACAGATCATCCTGCTGAAATCAATCCGCAAAGATAAATATTTTGCCAACACGGATTCAAGCCTCTATCTTGGAGCTGCTGGGAAATTTTACAGATCGAGCTGGGCATTAGACAATCAAAAACTCCCCCCCAAAGGCACAGGATGAAAAACTTAGTCTCTCTACTCTTTGGATGCCTCAAAACAACATGACCAAGTAGGCTTCAGTGTTTCTCCATAAAACTAAGGGATCAAGTTGAAACCTTAGAATTTCAAAGGATCCCTATCCATCTCAGACTAAATGGTTGAACCCCTGATTAATTTCACAATCAGTTAGTCTGCCAGCCTCTTACATTTCCATGAGGGAAGGTCCAAAATATTTAGAATAGGTTCTGCTCCCTTCTCAGCAAGCTGTTCCAAATGTCCAATGAGAGAGCATATGTTAAGCCCTAGGCTATCCCAAGGTGGATGCTACTGGGACACGATTCCAGATGTGGCCAAACCACGAAGCAGCACAACAGCATCACAGCGTTGAACATTTTATTTTTTAAAATACATTTTGGATTCAAAATGTTTTCGTGTCAGGGTCAAAAAAGGCCTGCAAATTTTTCAGATTTTAGCATATTATCCATAAAAATAAATAAATACAAATGACACTTAACTTGTTCAAATAAAATGATGGACCTGTACACAATTCACTGAGTTCAATGATAATCCATGATGTGTCAAAAGTTTTGTAACAACTATTATTAGTCAAGCACAACACTTCACATCCTTTAACACCAAGTTTGTGTAAGCATTCCCAAGGTGATCAGTGTGTGGGCAGAACTAATAAAACATTCAATTGTTGTCAGCTATTTTTGCTGTTTGTGTTAACCACAAAAATGGCCCTCACCCTGTTTTGGTTGCTGCCATTTTACTGTGTCTGTTCCCTTAACCACCAAAGGAAGAGAGTGACTTCCTCAACAAAAGGGACTGATTAGACCAGGTTTTCTTTAAAAAAAAAATGTTGACATGCCATACTCTGCTGTGGAAAAGTATTTTAGCAAAAGTATTTTCTCCCTATCAATGGGGCCTTTATTTATCTGAGTTGGAGGCCTGAGATTTTTCTATGCCATTCAAATTCACAATAGCTATCCTTCTTGATTGGCAGAAGCTGGAATCGAAAGTTTGCCAGACTTTCAAATTACTTTCCTGAAAATCAGAATATTGCAAGTCCAGGTTTGAACCTTGCTAAATCTCAGGTGAACTACTGCTTTTAGCTAATAAACCATGGCTCCATTCAGCCTTTCATGTACCTTACTAGACTGTGCAAATAATAATGTTATTGACAGATGCCTGCATCACCATGGGCTATTCAGCATCATGGGAATGAGCGGCTAAGCAGGCAAAGCCTTTAACCCTAGTTAACCTGGTTGCACAGTCCCGCTGACTGATTCCTTTCTTCTCAAGCAGACTCTGTGGAACGCCATGTTTTGGCTCTTGCTGCTCTGTTGAGTAGCTGGCTGGCGTGGAAGTTCCCTCTCTCTTGTCTCTCTTTTGCCTGCATGTTATTTTACAGATTTTGTTCAATATGTTAATTCTTCCTCAGAAACTACTATTTTTACTCCTGGTCATTATCTGTATTTTTCAAAACACTCCAGGAGCACCAATGCTATCAATCCATGTTTATTTTAGTCTGTCTTCAACTGCCAAAGAATTTGAAGTTTCAGTACTGTGGTCAGCATCATCCCTAAAAACAGGTATCTCCTGTTTTTATCTGAATATAGATACCCAGTAAGGGCCTGCCTCTTCTCCAATTCTGTGATCAACTTTTTACATTTAATCCACCAAGGCTGAATTCATCCGCTCTTCATCCACCAGTCATTCCTTCCGCTTCTCCCCGTTCTGCTATTTCTTTCTTCTCCCTTCTAACAACCTTGGTCCACCTCCTGCATTTCTCCTTCAATCCTCTCTCTCCACCTATGCCCTCCATCACCTGCAGGACTTCAGAAGGGAGTTGAGGAAAAGCCAGCCAGGTTCCCAATCCAAACTTGACAGTGTTAAGACTTGTGGACTTCAACTCCCAGAATTCCTCCTCCAGTCATGTTAGCTCAGGAATTCTGGGAGTTGAAGTCCACAAGCCTTAAACTTGCCAAGTTTGAAGAGCCTTGCCTTAAGTGATGAAGCACCTACAACCTCTGGAAGCAAGTTGTTCCTAATTGTCCTCATTATTAGGAAGTTTCTCCTTAATTCCAGGTGGCTTCTCTCTTTGATCAGTTACCACCCGTTGTTTCTTGTCCTGCCTGAAGGTGCTTAGAGAATAGGTTGCCCCCCTCTTCTTTGTGGCAGCCTCTCAAATGTTGGAATACAGCTATCATGTTCCCCCTGGGCCTTCTTTTCACTAGGCAAGGAATCCCCCTCCCACATTTGGACAGCATTCAGGCGGCCTGTGCTTGCTGGGCCAGGGAGAAGCAGCGGCAGCAACCGGGCGCCCGGCCAACCTGGGTCTCGCTCACCTTGAAGCTGACGTACTGCAGGTGGCCGGCGTGCCGCTTGAGGATCTGCTTGATGAGCTCCGGGTGGGTGGCTCTGGCGCCGGGCTGGCCCAGCTCGAACTCGAAGCGGCGCCACAGCTCGGGCAGGTGGAAAGCCCGCTGCCAGCCGCGGCAGACCTGCGAGGCCCGCGCTCGGTCCAGCAACGGCAGGTGCTGGAAGACGCGGAGCAGCACCTCCGGCAGCAGGGAAGCCCAATCCGGGCCGGGAAGATCCCGCCGCTTGCTTCCGCCTTCGGGGTCTCGCTCTGCTTCTGCTGCCGCCGCCGCCCGTTTCATGCTGCCGGGGTCGTCTCGGCGACAGCGACAGCGGCGACGACCCGAAGAAAGGCCTCGAGCGCCGCAGCCACCGCCGCCGCCCTTTTCCCTAGTCGCCATGGCAACGCTCCCCCTTCCTTCCCAAGCGGCGGCCTTAACCCGGGCCCGGCCGTCGCGGCCTCCTCTTCCCGCACCGCATGGAGGGGGATGGTCTCCCGCGTTTCTCTCAATTTGGGCCGCCGCCTCCGCCACGAGTCTCCCTCCCACCGCCTTAAAAATAGAGTTCTCGACCGCGTTCGCCGCCTTATTTACTTCGCGCCGGTCAAGATGGCGGGAGGCGGCGCGGCGCATGCGCAGCCCGGGCCCTTCCTCCTCCCTCCCCCCACCGCCTCAGCCTGACAAAAATTCTCCTCAGGAGTCTCCGGTAGGAAAAGGCCCCGCGTGGCTTTATTGAGGCTACATTCCTTTCGGCGGCGCTGCTGGGCGGGGAGGCGTCTCACGGAAGTGCACTTCGGCCAGACGGCGCCCCCGAGCCCCACAAAAACTGGGAGGAATGGAAGCCGCCGTTTACAATCCAGGACTTCTGAGGCGGGAGGACAGACATGAACACGGCTATATATATATATATATCGATATATATATATATATAATATATATATATATATAAATCTGTACAGCGCGATCGAGACTGGTTACATCGAGGTCTGAAGATGCCCCGCCGCTGTTTATCGGCCTCCCGCCCTACCCTGCCCGCGGCAGCCACTGTCCGGCATTCAGGAAGAGGAGGAAGAGGACGAGGAGGAGGAGGAGGAGGAAGAAGAGGCGAAGTCAGCGGCCTCCGAAGTCCCTGCTCGGCTGAGGCTCGAGGGGGGCGATGCGCAGCGCGGCCGCATGCAAAGCGCCTGAGGCAGGCCCGGCCCCCGGCGCCGTGCGGGCCAAATGGTCCCCGGCCTGGGTTGCGACGTTCGCCTCAGAGGCGGCTAGAAAGTGTGCGCGTTTCTGCAGACGCCGCAGCCCAGCGCGAACTCCTCGCCCGTGGGAGGATGGACGACGTGGAGCGGACACTCGGCCCCTTCCAGCTGCTTACTCTTGGGACCTGCAAGAGAAGCCAAGGGCGGCCGTCAAGCCCGGGGGTTCCCCGCCTGGGCTGCCCCGTCCCCCGTGTGGAGCAACGCAGGGCTTCTTCCCTCAAACCAGCTGCGCTCCCAAAGCCTGCCTGTCATGACCAGGCGTGGGGGGAAAAAGAAAAGAAAAGAAACAAGACTTTGCAAGGGTTCCCTGGATCTAAGGATTGTTTATATTATTATGATTAAAAGGGATTCGATGCCCTTTGGCTGTGTGATCCTACCAGTTATTTTCTTAATTCATTCCAATATGCATGCTTGCCTGAGATTTAATTGCTGTCCCCAAAACAACAACAACAAACAAAACAAAACAAAACCTGATCGGATGTTTGGCTTGGCTATAGTTACACCACAGACCTCAAAAATGGGCCCTTTAAATGTCATGGGACAGTTTAAACCAGGGGTTTCCAATCTTGGCAACTTTTAAGATCTGGAGATCCCAAATCTGGAGTTGAATTCCAAAGATCTTAAAGGTTGCCAAGATTGGGAACCCCTGAGCTAGTCCACTGCAACTGACTTTAAGCCCTCTTCATTTTCTTTTCTTCCCACAATGTAGGAACTTTCACGTTACACAGCTATCATGACCTGCACTGGAAAACGTTAGGCAACATTAATCAAACTTGAAGTTTATTTTGATGCTTCTAAACCTCATCTGGAAGAACACCACATTGACAATGATCGAAGACAACTCACAAACTACCCAGAAATATAATTCAAATATAATTCAAATATTACCTGCAGGGCAGTGAGGAAGCTCCTCTTTCGGAACACTTGTCATTCTCTGGAAATCATCGTGACAAGCGTTGCAAAAATGGGTGGTCCCAAAGCAAAAGAAAACAGCCACCGAACAACAGTAGCGGCATTTGTACTCTAGAAAATCTGTACCGTGTTTGGGACACATCTGTGGGGGGAGGGGAAGAAAGAAAAGCAGAGCTTAAGCTGAAGAGAATGAACACTGATTTACGATCTATGAAGATGCATGCAGTGCTGGCTAGGGAATTCTGGGAGTTGCAGTCCACAAGTTGGGAGACCCCTGGCCTATTGAATGTGTCCCCAAAATGGCAAAAGGGAAATGCTTCACTACCTGAGCTCTTGATACATCAGAACAGGCGCCGCAGATGAGTTCCCGGGGGTCGTAATCGTCTCCTTGTCCAGCTTCAGCATCACAACGGGCTTCTCCACCAAAGTAAGCCTGGAGGAACAAAAAACGAGAAGAAATGCTGAGCACCATATCACACCAATTTCCAGAAACATCAGTGAAACAGTAACACGCCTCCTGGGTTATGTCTTAATTACATCATCTTGTGTTTCCAGCTTTTCTCAGCTTTAGGGAAGAAAAACAAAGCAAGGGCAGTATGAATGAAGAGCTTTCATTAGGATCCAATACGAAAACTTTTTTTTTTGTTTCAAAATTCCGTTTTGAAGGGATCTCTTATGAAATTGGGCCAGTAATGAACTATAAAGGTGTCATGCTTTTGAAGCAAATACTTTCAACATTAGTAGTAATGGAAAGTTATACCTATTACATGTGAAACATGTGAATCAAATAATAGAAAGGGCATTAGGATATATCCATTTGAAAAAAATGTCCCAATTCCAAATGTATCCTAAGATTCTGTGGCAGTAAAATTTCTTGGAGCAAAAGGCCTTAGGAACTGAAAAGATACTGAAAAGGAAGAAGGATAAGAAAGGTCATTTGTAATGCAAGATGCAAGAAAATTTAGAAAATAAAGAAGAAAGAAAAAAGAGGTTCTTGAAAGGAAGAGTGTAAACTGAAAGTTGAGAAATAAGTCACCACACTTTGGTCTTAAGTATCTAGCCTGAATGTCACTACCAAAACACTGATAGTTCAACTTTCCTTCAATTTTCATGGAGAGCTGGATTGAAAAAATACATTTAAAAATACAATAACAGTATTGTGATTTTTTAAAATATACTTGTGGTCAAGAATAATTTGCTTGGATATAGAGCAGTCAATGTTATCATCTAAAAATATGTGGCTGGGTAAATAATCAGGAAATGGCATGTCCCCATCAATCATGTTGAAAGACACATCTCACATCTGCCATCTGAACCTGGATCATACCTTTTTGCATTTGTAGCAAACATAATATGCATATCTGTTCATGGCAAAGCCAGCAGGATCATTATAAAACCGAACTCCAGGTGTTGTGATGGCTTCACTCTTGTGCAGCCCTTCATATTCCAGCCTCATTAGAGCTTTCCTCTTCACATCCTCATAAAGTTCCTTGATCGGATCAAGTAAGTCCTTTAATACCGCATGGTTTATTTTGTTCTGTTGTGTTAAAAAGAAAGAAAGAAGCAGTAAGCCTCAAATCATCGTTTACTGGGCAAAAAGAAAAAAAAAAGATTCTAGTTTGCTTGGTATGGAACAAATGACAACTAGTGTGTTCATGTAAACAGTCCTTCTGTAAAGAGGAAAGACAACACAGGCCAAAGCAATTAGGACTGGAATTTTGGTTGTCAAATTGAGGCACTCATGTAATAGGACCCAATTATGACCTTTGTTAAGCAAATCACGTGGTCTTCAGTGCAAATTCCCTAATGGGCATTCCTCCCCTCAGAAACTGGCAAAAAAATTGTAACAAATTGTCAGGTGACTATCGGACGTGCAATCAGTCATAAATATGAACAGTTGCCAAACGTCCAAAATATGGAATACAAGTAAATAAGAGAAAAGTATTTGCAGGTAATTGATCACTATGAAAACCAATGGAAAACTCATGCAATTCCTTTTTTTCTACTACTTCCAAAACTCAGATTTCTAATTCATTAAGACTATCAATGGATAATCAATGGAGACAGAAGCGTCTCCTTCAATGTAAATTACCCGATGCATAAGAGAAACCTCTTGACTCTGTAACTTACCTTGCAAATGGGGCAGGACATGAACCCAAAAGTAATGCGGGGGCCAAGCCATCGGTTTTCTAGAACCCGGCAGCAGCATTGCAGGTGGAATATATGGCTACAGTCCAGCTGCAGAAAATAAGAACTATGAATACATTTGCACTGATACTCCTTGATAGATCCACCAAAGCTCAATATTCCCTTAACTTTTCCTAACTGCAAGATTTTCCACAACTATCTGGTCTCTTTAACAGCCATGATTTGTTGAAAAATCAAAGGGGCTTGATTTCCATGTTACATCAACCCTAATTTGCAATTCATGATAATCAGCTTTAGTGTCATATCTGACCCCAATTATTTGATCCCATGAAATAACCACCCTGAACCAATCATGTTGGACAATTTTAGCACAGTGAATTCAAGCTTGTGATAAGGAAAGTGATGGTTGATAGGTATGAATAGAATCGGTTGGAAAGAAAGGAAAACGATGTGCTTGTGTGCTCTGGCATACTCAGTAGTTTGCTGCAAATGTTTAACCAAGGTGGATGTTAATCATTATTTTTGACTTTAATCTGGTAAAATCATATTTTGGCTAGAATCTGGTCTTTGAAGTATACATTGCAGTCCCTACAGTACTTTTCTAACTTTCCAGTGAAAGTAGTTTGCTTAATCTCACTTCAAGCTTTATTTTCACATTGCTTTTTATACCTAATTCAGGATTAAAATTATTGAAATGAAATATTGAAATATGATGGGAAAAAAAAACCCAGACGACCAGATTAAGATGATCCTGGAGAAAAAGCAATGGACTCTATTAAACCAGGCTTGGAAGCTAATCAGCACAGTGGTGTGGGTATCATACCCTCTGATTTAACAGAACTTGGCTTGAATTCCTGCACCAGGTCTGCAGTTGGCAGCGGCTTCGCTGGTGCCCTTGGCAGCCTAACCCTTAGCAAGGGTTTGTCTTATTTTCATGTTGTTTTTTTCCTAACTAGGCAACTTCCTAGTTCTGATGGCTGAGCACCAATTTGGCACATTTGACCCAAAGCGAGTGATATTAGTCTCTCAATTTCTTCTCCTGTCATCATTTCCCAACCCAAATAGCTCTGGAGGAGGTGGCAATTCTGCTTCCAGTTCCCTATAAGGAGTCCTGGGAAGGGACCTTCAAGCCTGTGGTACCTCTTGCCCTACCATGAAACCACTGGGTCCCCAAATGGTGATTCGAGCATGTGATCTGCTCAGCCACCAGGATAATTTTGGTTTTAAGAAATGAACGGGTCTCCTTAGATTCCCATTAGCCCGTTTTCAGAGCTACTGACTACTGGTCTGCTTTCTGCTGTTGGTAATCAGCGCTCATGTTCACCTGATGTTTGACAAAGTCAATTCTTCTCAAAAAGGCAATGTTACAAAGTCAGAGTATCTCCAGAGATCCTCAATTCTAATTTAAGATCCCTTGACACTTATTGTAAATGTTTTAAAGGCTTATTCTTTAGGCCAAACAGAATATTCATTTTAAACATTGAGCGTCAATTGTGCCAGTTAAACCACAGTAAGACAGCCATTCAGTAGTTCTGATCTGATATATATCAATGAGCTGAACCCCTCTGCCCAGACTTGCTGGGACCCAGGGCGCTGGGTGTTAAGAGAGCAGCCCACCTGAATTGCGGGAGCTGCTGAAAGTGCTTCCGTGAAGCAAATCATGCACATGTCGTCAGCGTCTTGCTTCAGGGCGGTGGTCGTGCTCTTGTCGCAGCCATGCAGGCAGGGCAAACATAGGTCCTCATTCCTGACTCCCCCGCATGGATGGCCACAAGGGTGGGTCTTGCTGCAGGCAAGTTTGGCATATTCCTAGGAAAGGATCAGCACCGACTCCCATCAATGCAAACATCATGTCGATTCAAAACCAGAATGCATGAACATCAGCTGGCGGTCAAAACGCCACGATCCCAAACCCCTAATCTCTACCCCACACTTGACACCGAACAGCATCAATTTGATTGGAGCAATACCAGAATCATCGCCTATGCTATGATAGCCTGCCATGCTTGTGAGTTCACCGAATCCTGGCACTCCACAAGCAATTTCATCAACAGACACATGGACTTACAACCAGCCTACAGACCTCTCAGAATCCAAATCAACCTCACAGCCAACCAACTACAGCACCGACCCTCGACCAAGCTACGCAAGCCCCCCTCAACCAGCACTTCACCTCCCAGTGACTCTCCCCATCACAAGACCTTCATTTGACACACCCACAAGACTTACTGACCATACAAAGCCTTGATAAGCAGAGGAGCACAGATACAGCCATCTCCTAAACTCTGCTGAAGATTTTATTCAGCCTCGCAATGAAACATTTAGAAACCAACCCACAAGCTGCAAGAATGAGCCTCTGCTGTCATCCTTTATCTGAGCTATACATATTTGCCATTATCGCAGTCCATCACGTTTCTTAGCAGAAGAGGGGGAAAAAGGTGTGGAAATCTTGGAATGAAAGTCATGGGCAGGAGTGGCAGAACTGTCTTCTGGCTACTGAACTGCTCGTGGAGGAAGCCCTTCCCTTCTCCCTCTGTCAGAAACAGGTATTTTGAACAGGAAAGAGAGACCGTGCCTAGCAACTTTTTCTGATGTCAATAAAGGGGAAGGCAAACAGAAGCAGCCACCTTTCATATGTACAATACGAGAGGGAGGGGAGAGTCTGCAAAATCTAAATTTACATCATTTGTAGGTAAAGGTAAAGATTGCCCTGTCCATTTGTATCCAACTCTTGGGTGCAATGCTCATCTCCGTTTCTTGGCTTAGAGAGCCAGCATTATCTGAAGACATTTCCGTGGTCATATGGCCAGCTTGGCTTTATGCCAAAGCTGCATGGAACGCTCTTGCCTTCTCATCGAAGTGGTACCTATTTATCTACTTGCATTTGCATGCTTTTGAAATGCTGATGGCCAGGAGCTGAGGCTCACCCTGTTGAACGGCGCTCGGATTCAAACCCAGGCTATCAGCGTTCCAGCTGACAAGCTCAGCGTCTTTAATGCCCCTGACATATCGTTTATAGAATTACATACAAGACTCACTTAACAACTGCCTTACTTAGCAACAGAAATTCTGGTGTCAATTCTGATCGTAAGTCAAGGACTACCTGTACTAAAAAAAAAAAAACCCATTCATAGCTAGTCCAGTTATATGACATGTCGTGCTATTTTATTCTGGCCCTATAGGCATGATGCTAAGAAATACGGAAAAGAAAAGAACTCCAAATATTAACTGAAGCCATCCAAACTGAAGCCATCCAAAGGAGAAGACATTAAAACATTAGGAAATGTAATTTACAGGCAATACAACCTCTACTTTCAGCAGACAATAGTTCACGGAATGAGAGTCTGGAAAAAACCTTTGTCCATTGTACCCAAAGCTGTTTAAGCTTATGTCTGTTAAATGAATAGTTCACTATACATTTCTCTCACTTCCCGATATGTAAATTTTGGGTTTAATTGTGGTCATAAGTTGAAGACTACCTGTACTGCAAATCTGAACGTGCATAAAGAAACGTCTTTCTTCTTTGAATTGGCATTTGACTGGACGGGAGGATGAAGAGTAGCATGAGTGCTCAGGGGTCTTGCCTGCTTGGTTATCTTTGGTTAACATCTATAGGGGGACCCTCAGAGGACAGCTGTCCCACCTTGGCCCTGCTCTTCTCATTCCTTCACCCAGAACTGGCCCAGTTGAGCTATTCTCCTAGGGATGCCACTCAGGAGTGACATTCACCAGTTCCAAGTAGCTCGCCTCGGACATTCTCAGATTTGCTCAGAGTTTGGGTGTACAGACCTGGCAATCAGTATCTGAACAGACGCTGCCAACAGCCGATAACTCTGTTCCATTTCGGCAGCCACAGAAACGACACACTTCACAGCTGCTTGTGGTGGGCTTGCCTAGATCCAAATCAGAAAAAAAAAAAAAGATACTTTCGTGTTATCAATAAGGCAAATATTAACCATTCTACCATGAGCAAAAGATCTACCCAACAGCCATGGCTTTGCAGTACCAAGACAAGACAGGCCCTGGAAAACTGAGGCATCTAGCATAAAAAAATCTAGCAGCAGTTTTACCGGATTTTTTGGGGGGTACAGACACAGATCTACTTGCCAGGTCCTCTGGAACCAGAAGTGTCAGAGACAGATCCTGAAAAAGTCTGTGCGTCAAGCAGGACTCCCTGGAAAAATCCTGCAAAAATTTACATCCTGTACTTTTGTGATTTGTTTTAATTATACAGCTGAGGTGCTGGGCAATGTCAGCCATCAGGCATCCTTTCTGCACTGATGTAGTATAATTATTAAGTGAACTTGTATGCCATCCAATTCTCAATGACTGTGGGAAGCTCGCAAGAATTAAATAAAGAAGTTACAAACCAATCAATAAAACAAAAGATAAAGATAAAAAAAGATGACAAACACGATGAAGCCAGAGTGCTACTCTCCCGTGCTAAAGACCTGCGTTAAGAGCCAGGTCTCAAAGGTTCTGCTACAAAACAGCAGAGTAGGACCAGGAGACCTTCTTCTAGAGGGCAGGTTTGCTACCGAGAATGAACACTTTCAGGGTCCCAAGAGAGGACACGGTTTAACTGAGTGTGTGTCAACCTCGCATGATCCAATCAACCAGGCAGGTGTGAGGAGAGACAAGTTGGGGAGAAAGAGAAGCTGCAAACTAGATTCCAATCTTAGTCAAGATCATGACATAGGTGCAAAGACCCGTTTTGATCAGAGTGCCTGAACCAAAAGAGAGGGTTTTCCCCCCATCTATGCTAGCCAGGAACCAAATTCAAAAAATATTTTGCAAGCCAAATTCAAAAAATATTTTCCTCTATCTCCAGAACTAAGAGATGTAAATCATCAGATATCTCATGCTGAAAATACTTGTATGTAAATACACATGAATGAATGAATGAGTGAGTGAGTATTGTATGACACACACTCAGAATGCTGAATGTATTTTACATTGTTGTCATTGAAACGATAAAAATAAAATTTTAATTAAAAATAAATCTTACCTGTATGTTCTCTGAATTCTACCATAGCCTTCATGGTTTTAGAATCGGCTAGTGCCATCAACCAGAAGAGTTTAGTCCTACCACAGCCTTCATGAAGATCTACCTTGATAGCTTCTTCTTCTTCTTTGAACACCTGTTGATTTTGCCAAACACATATTAAGATTTGTAACTAGGGAGCCTAGATCAGGGGTCTCCAACCTTGGCAACTTTAAGACTTGTGGACTTCAATTCCCAGAGTTCCAAAGCTGGCTGAGGAACTCTGGGAGTTGAAGTCCACAAGTCTTAAACTTGCCAAGGTTGGAGATTCATGGACTACATGATTAAAATTCACATTTAATATCCATCCATCCATCTTTTGAACCACTCATCTCTGTCACTAATGGACTTCTCTGGGCATTTGAAATATGGATTTTGTACGTTTAAATTATTTCTCTCCCTTATTTGACTTTTTGTAAGCTGCCCCACTGAATTATGACTGGGTGGCAAAAACAAAGGGGAATACGACCATAATCAGCAAAATAACAGAGCAATACTGCATATTCAGAAGAAGCCCTGCTGTCAATCACTTCAAGCCATCTTGGAATCGTTTGGTTTTAACTGCCTCACAAAATATGGGGCCAAGCATGCATTTGGGCGAAGTGTGTATAACGCATGAAGTCTATGACAGAGAAGGTCTCATGCCTGGGTGACCCAGAGGTGGGTATTCAGCAGGTTCTGACCAGTTCTGGAGAACCGGTAGCGGAAATTTTGAGTAGTTAGGAGAACTGGCAAATGCCACCTCTGACTGAGGATTTTATATTATCCTTCCCCTGCTACACCTACCAAGCCACACCTACCGAACCAGTAGTAAAAAAAATTGAATCCCACCATTGGGGTGACCCCATGTACCCCTTGGGCCGTGATGATTCCCAGCAAGCCCCTTTTGGATGGTTGGAACTGACAGCCAGGCACTGCCTGACGCAACCTGACTTTGGGGGGCTTTTAAATGAGATACAATTATGTAGATTAGGAGCAATTAGACGGGGAGACACTACAGCAACCCATTCTGCACTGGTGGCATTCACCTGCCAGCAGCAGCCTAGCCACCCCATTCTGCATCACTTGCAATTTCTGAATTGTCTTCAAAGGCAACTTCACAAAGTAATCTAAGCAAGTAATGACCAGGGCAAGAATGACTATCACGAGAGTATCGTAGTCAAAGGAAGGACTGCAACTGGTGCATCAGCTACGATTGAGTTGCCCAGAATTGGTTATGACATGGTGGCGATGTAAATGTTTACAATAAAATTTATTGATTTTTATTTTACAAGGCACTGAACATATCCAACACACTTTCCTTCTCATTTTCCCCACAACAACCACCCTGTAAGGTGAGTTGGGTTGAAGGAGAGTGATGCAATGAAATAAAATAACACAATGAAATAAAAATAAATAAAATATAAAATCTCTCTCTATAAAAGCAAAATACCACTCATGCATCATCATAAAATGTCTAGAACCATAAAGCCTACAAACTAGAAATTTGGCAGGTATGTTCCGCTTGGCTTCTAGGTGCCCGCTAAGAAAGGATTTTTCAAAATGAGCAGAGTTGAGTTTGTCTCCTGTTGACCTTTCCTCTAAGCACAATAATTAGTATTTCATATATTATTTATTATTAACACGCTCTGATGCTAAGGAGTTCTACTCCCTCTCCCCACCTGAAAGAAATCTGTTCCAAATGCAAAACACAAGGAGAGGAGAAGAGTTTCAGTTTTAGTGTCACAGCACCAAGTTTACTACAGAACGCTTGAGCTAAGCCATGCCCAGGCTCCTTGCTGTCTCCTTCTTGCTTACACAGCAAATACTCAGTTTCCAAACAGCCCTCAACTCTTTCACACACTGACAGGACACTGGAAGCCAGTTTTACAATTCCCACCCCCCCTTATTTTCCTCCCTAAAAACTAAGCCTGATCACATAGTTTCGTAGCGAAGCACAGGTATAGAGCTTGTAAAGTAATAAATGAAAAAAAGAAAAGAAAAAAAAATCAAATTAAATCAAATCCAAATGTTAATTATGCAATGCTATTTCATAGGGTTTAATCTCACCCTCTCTTCTCCATCTAATCCCTGACCCTGGTTCGGGCATTCCCTGTTTATCTGGACTTACAACCTATAATCCCTGATTGACAGAAGCAAATCCCTTCTATTAACCTACCCTAACTTTTTCTCATGTGACTAGATGATTAAATATGAACTTGGATGCCATCTTTTTTTAAAAAAAGAGAGGGGGGGAGTTTTAAATATGATTCTTTCCCCCAGAGAGCTGGGAAGCATGAGTCATATACATCACCTGTCTCTGATGTGACTTTGTTCGTCGATGGAGATGGAGGAATCGATCACAGTCTGTGCACAGATTCCCACAGATGTTGCATAAGATAATGGCCGCCGTTTCTCCATCATCATGGTTATCGCACATCGGCTGAAAGATTTTTTTTTAAAAAAGGTCAATCCGAGGTTAGTAAAATCTTCTCTGAGTTGAGTTTGTCTCCTGTTGACCTTTCCTCTAAGCACAATAAATGGTTTGTTGCTGCATCCTCCGAGGAATTTTTTTCTCCTTAATTCCCTGAGAAACAGGCACCCCAAGAAGCACTTTTCATGTCAGAATTGGGGGAAAGGTAGAGAATTTTGGAAACTGTGGTAGGAATTTCATTCTTCTTGGTGATGGCAAACACGTGACAAATAATTAAATAAGAATGAAAGCTTTTGAGCATTTTAAATTTCTCCTTCCCAGGCTTTACCAGCTGATGACAGAAACTAGAAACAAACTCATATCCTATCTGTGGATTGTTTATAACTGGCATTCCTCCATTTTCTTTCTTAACCTCAAGTGAGGTACTAATATCACTCGATAAAGCCTTAGTAAGACCACATCTGGAATACTGCATCCAGTTTTGGTCGCCACACTATAGAAAAGATGTTGAGACTCTAGAAAAAGTACAGAGAAGAGCAACCAGGATGATCAGGGGACTGGAGTCTAAAACATATGATGAACGGTTACAGGAACTGGGCCTGGCTAGTCTAGGGAAGAGAAGGACCAGGGGAGACATGATAGCAGTCTTCCAATATTTGAGGGGCTGCCACAGAGAGGAGGAAGGGGTCAAGCTGTTTTCTAAAGCGCCTGTTGGCCAGACAAGGAATAATGGATGGAAACTGAACAAGGAGAGATTCAACCTGGAAATAAGGAGAAATTTTTTGACAGTGAGAACAATCAACCCATGGAACAGAAGTTGCTTTCAGAAGTTGTGGGAGCGCCATCACTGGAGACCTTCAAGAAGAGATTGGACTGCCATTTGTCAGAAATGGTGGAGGGTCTCCTGCTTGGGGGAGGGGGGGGATGGACTAGATGGTCTATAAGGTCCCTTCCAACTCTGATTATGTTATCTGTTAACCTCCTACACCTGGTGCTGCCCCCTGGTGTCCCATCTAAGTGCTAACCAGGCCCAACTTTAACTCAAGTTTGGGAAGATCAGCCTCACTTAATGGGCTCAAGCTAATAACTACTTTTGCTTTTCAGAGCACAAGATGTATTTATACTCTGAAATGTAACATGGAACAACATTCCTGAATACACATTTCAGTATCCAGTAACATCCATCTCCGTGTATCTCAAAAGGTGCGGGGACTAACTCCGAAAGATACACTGCAAGCATCCGTTCCTTACCATCTGTTTCTGCTGTCCATCTTTGCCCATCCATCTCCCAGAAGAGAGGCGGTCCACGTGATCCTGATCAAGGACACAGAGGGAGGCCAGGGCCAGCCACAGCTGCAGGAAAGAGGACAGGCTCATTCAGCAACATCAGGGCTTTAGCAAGACACGGAGCAATTGCTTATTTGTCTATTTACTGGGGCTTGGGTGCTCTTCCAATTAGAGTAAATCCTGGTGGTTTATAGTCTTATTAATCATCATCTTTCATCATCATTTAACGACCCCATAATCCCTTGTGGGGTGGAGTCTGGGCAACTGAATGGAGCTGAGTGTTTACTGGCCCGATGCCCTTCCTGTCACCAATGCGGAGTTTTTCTTCTACAGATATATTCTCAGTGTGCCCAGAGAGAGAAATATCTGCCTCTACCTAGGATTGAACTCACAGCCTCCCGATTGTGAGGTGAGAACTCCACCTCTAGGCCACCGCACCACTCTTATTAATATTATTTTTATATTGTAAAATTAAGAATAGTGCTTAGACATACAAACCACTTCACAGTGCTTTACAGACCTCTATAAGCGGTTTATAGGATCAGCCTATTTGCCCCCAACAATAATCTGGGTCCTCATTTTACTGACCTCGGGAAGATGGGAGGTGAGTCAGCCTTGAACCGGTGAGAATCGAACTGCTGACAGTCAGCAAAATTAGACTGCAGTACTGTATTCTAACCACTGTGCCACCATGGCTCTTTATTTAATAAGAAGCATGATTAAATAAAGAAACTGACAAGATACTGCCAGAGATAACAGGTAAGCCAACTTTCTTACACGAGTTGTGGCGATGCAGCGCACGGGGGATCTGAATTCTTCTTCCATTTTGGTCAAAGCAATGATTGTTTCAGCAATGGCGTTTTTCGTCACACGGGACCAAGCTTCAGACAAGTGACCCTACACAAGGAAGCAGTTTAGATCATGAGTAGGAAAGTAACGTTTCATGCAAAGAGGGGGAATAAAAAACAACCTCTAAAGTCCAGTTGAGCAAAGCTGCTTTGAGTGGAAGAGGTATATACGAAGATAATGAAAGCTTACAGCTGCCATGTCTTTTATGAGCTTAATAATGATTTCTGAAATCTGCGTTGGGGTTGAGCCCTTCATCCACCAATGGCTTTCACCTCGCCTGAGGTAACTAAAGAGAAAAAAAGGAAAACAAAAAAAATTTGAAAGAATTGACAGCACTTTTGAAGCAACTTTCAGGAGGAACACAGCTGTGAACATCATCTCGGAGTGGAGTCAGCACGAATTTTACACCCCCCCCCCCAAAAAAAAATGTCCCGTGGATTATGGGAAACTAAGTCAAGAGAACAGATGCGTAACTGCTACCAACCTGGAATTGAAAATCATTGGCAAAGTGACGGTAGTAACGCCTTTGCCGGCTGCTGTGCCAGCCGTGCCCGTTATGGTGGTGCCTTTGGCCTTGAGCTGAACGGTGAGGGCTTTGGCAATACAGCCCAGGAACATGTCCAGAATACCCAGCTTGTTCCAGTCCCCCTTCTCCGTAGAGTGAATGATATCACTGATATCAGCTGGGGGCAGGGCTTTGACCCCGATGACGCTGGCCAAGCGGCTGGGAGTGACCTCGGGCAGGACCCGCCTCAGTAAGGAGGTGACCTGAAAGGAGCAACCAAAGAGGTTAGCTGACCCTGGTTGGGGGAGCCAATCATCTTGCGACCGGGAAAAAAGGAGCCATCGTTCAATACCGACCTGCCTCTGTACTCTGGGAGAAGCCGTGTGCAGCAGGGAGAAGAGATCCTGCAGCAAGGTTAGCTGCTGAGCCAAGTACTGGCGCCCGACGTTGGAGCCGCTCAGGGCCAGCACCATGGACAGCAGCTCAAAGCAGTAGGCGTCCGAAGAGGCGTCCTCGTCGTTGGGCTGGGAGTTGGCGTTCTCCTTGCTAGAAATGGCGTGCTCCCATTCTTCTCGGACCCTCGTGGCTTCCATGCGGATGGCTTGCACGATATGAGCACAGACCTGATCACAAAGAGGGGCGTCGGAAGAAATTAAACTCTAGCTTGGTCCTGTCAGTTTAATCACCGAGACCAGGGGCCTCCGACCTTTTGGGTATCAGGGACCGGTTCCATGGAGAAAAGTTTTTCCACGGACCCGAGGGGCCGCGTTTCACGTGCTGCCTACATTCCGTGGAAAGGATTTTGCTTATTGGTGTGGCTCGGTTTCTGGCATGCCACGGCCAAGTGCCGGTCTACGGACTGGGGGTTGGGGACCTCCATTAAGTTCAAGGAAGTACAAAGCTGAATTGAGACTTAAGAGGAATGCCTGTCACTACAAGCGGTAAACCTGAAACCCTTAGGACAAATATAAATAGGACTAGCTCTTCCTGCAAAGTGAATAATACATCTTGCCCAAATCATCCCCACAAAATGGATGGATTGCATGTCACTATGCAGGGAGTTGCTGCCAAGGTAAAGCCATTCAAATGTTGCCCTGAAGGTGTTTTTTCAAAACTGGACTTTCTTGGTTTTTTTCCTTGAAAACGTTTCGTTTCTCATCTGAGAAGTTTCTTCGCTTCTGCCTGGATGGTGGGAAATGGAAGGATTTATATTCTTTGTGGTCATCTGGTCATTGGAAAAAAATAAACAAACAAGAAAGTCCTGTTGTGTTTTGGAAAAGCACCTTTGGGACAACCAGAACCTGGATGATTGAAATGTTCTGTACATGTTTGGGAAGGTAGATTATGTTCCTGATTATTATCTGGATTCTAAGCTTCCCAATTCCTATCCCGGGTTCTTCTCAACTCACAAATACATACATGTACGTTGTGTCTTCTGTTATGTGAGTATTTTGTGCATACCAGTCTATTTCATTCTGTGCATGTGACCACTTGCATGTTTACAGATGTTCACTGATGTTTACAGATGTTCATGACTGGACAGATGGGTCGATTTTAATCTCTACATTGGAAATCAAGCGTTTTATCTTCCCTTGCCTGTAGAGTTGTAAGTCCATTATTTTATAGGTTTGGGGACACTGACAAGTTCCTAACTGACAGAGTCCTCCTTTCCCCAGTGACATGATTTCTTAGCATAGGGAATCTTTTGTCCTTAAGCTGCAGATGCACAACGTAATGGAAAAAAAAAACAGCTTACAAAGCGTTCTAGTGAACATACCTGCTTTTGCAAATTTGTGAGTTTGCTCCTGCTAAATATGATTCCAACCATGTGTTCTTTCAAGTCTGCATCTGAAGTTGCCTTGAAAAGGAACACGGTATTGTTTAGTATGATCATATGCTTCAGGTTCTGATTAAAAATTTAAGGCAGTTTTGTTTTGGTTTCCAATGCAAGTTTCGGTATTGAGTGATGTAAAGCAATCTAGCCAATGTAAATCAACTGGAAAATTAGGATATAAATTTATTTTCAATGAGACAGTAAGCCTTAAATCTCCTAAGGCCTTTTCAAACATGTGATTTGCAGGCCATACTGGTCTTCCAGCTGTAGTATGATGAATTCCTTATCCTTAGGCAGTGGACACCTGATTCAATCCCACCTGGAGGTGGGCTTTTTCCAAATTAAGAGAACATTTACATAGGGGCAACAACCCTATGGACTCAATAGAGAAACCGGAATATGGAAAGAACAATTTCTATCATGATTACCACTGGAATCTCCTGACTTAATCTTCCTAAACAAGAAGAGAGGTTGGTTGTAGGAGTCTCTGCTGTTGGCCCTTTTATGATAGGTTGGAAGCAAACACACCTTAAGCCAAGGGTCTTCAAACTTGACAGCTTTTAAGACTTGTGGACTTCAACTCCCAGAATCCTTCCTCCAGTCATGTTAGCTCGGGAATTCTGGAAGTTGAAGTCCACTTGGCAAGTTTGAAGACCTTTACCTTAAGCAGTGGTAGCCCAAATTCCCTAGCAAGCACCATGTCAACTACTTTTAGAATAAGAACTATACAGAAGGTTTAATCTCTGGGCTTTTTCTTTTCTTCCAGACTATGAGAGCTTGGGTGTTCATATTTTGATAGGAAATTCCAGAGGGGGAAAAACGATTTTTGGCAAATGGAAATAGAAAAATTAATCCTGTTATTCTAAGCAACAATATGGTCGCTTGACATATGACCACAGTTGGGCCCAAAATTTCTGTTGCTAAAGCGACACAGCAGTTAAATCAACTTTGTCCCCATTTTATGACCGTTCCTGCCACAGTTAAGTGAATCACTGCAGCTGTTTAGTCACACAGTTGTTCAATGGATCTGATTTCTCCATTGACTTTGCTTGTCAGAAGGTCTTAAAAATGGATCACATGACCCCAGGACACTGCAATGGTCATAAATATGAGTCAGTTGCCTAGCATCAGACTCAGATGAGGAGGAAGTTGAAGAGGGCCTGGGTCATCTTTGGAAGGTTCTGATAAGGAAACAGCCTCAGAGGCAGAGCCCATCCCAGATGGAGAACAAAGGAAAGCAATAAGCCGTCACTCAGGGAAAAGTAGACGTGGACACTAGCCAGCCCCTCCCTGGCTGGAAAATAAATAGCAGGCAGGTTGTCACAGACAACCGTCCATTTCTAGTATAAGCAAGCAATTCGGATTTCTTGGATTAACTCAGGTTTGTTGGGACTAATTACATTCGATTTTTTTGTTTATCCATGTGAATAAAAGACTATGACTGCCCTGTTACAAAAAGGGGGTTGTTTTACTCGCGAGTAAATGTCTTCCCACTACTTGCGAAGGCTGGGTCAGAACAGTAACTTAAAATGGTCACTAGACAAGCTATTGTAATTCGAGGTCTACCTGTGCGCCCATATCCGTAGCTTTCTGCAGAGTTGATTTGGGAGGAATTCCTATAGCTGAAGCAGCACTGAATACAGAAAGCGCTAAAAGTCTTTGGGTCATGTGAAGGTGCCACCTTAGGCAGTCCCAGCCTGGAGACTTATCAGGCTCATCATGAACAATACCCTGCTGTGACCTCTAAACCGATGGTTCATGTCTCTCAAGTACCAAGCATTGTGGCTAAGCTTCCTTCCGAGCAGGGTGCTGTTTCAGGGTTTCCAATCCGTAAGAGGAACGCTATCAGTCAAGCCATCCTGTCAAGCCTGAAGCCATTTTGGAGCATCTTCAGGACTGCCACAGTTGCACGGGCTGGAACTGTGGGAACGGAAGGGGATATAGACAGCTGGGGACCAGTGAAATCTGGGGGCTGGACAGGGGACAGACTGTATCTGTCCTCAGTGTGGAAGGGACTGCCACTCTAGAATTGGCCTTTTTAGCCACACTAGATGCTGTTTTAGGACCTCTTTTCAGAGCACGATACTATCATCTCTTGAGACTGAAGGATGCCAATGGAAAATTCTTTCTCCTGAGAACCAAGGACGTTGTCGCCAGGAGCTGGGGAGGTGTGGACTGGAAACAACTGGGGTTGGGGCGGTGACTGGATTGGACCATGTGATGGACAGGTGGACTGGGGGAAAGAAGTTTGACTTTTAATTTGGGTGGGGAAAAACCCCGGGACTTTCAAAGCCAGGTTTTCACCAGATGTGCCAATATGACGGGCCTAATAAATCTATACTTTGAGGAACACTTAGGTCTCAGAGATTGGATTGTGTTGGGTCTGTTACCCTGACTTGGTACCTTGACACATGACGAAAAGCCGTGTTTCTGAATGATCCAGACTGTCGGCTCGAGGGAACGCAGTCCCAGACAAGACAGTTCAAGACCTGAACCAACTTGCATTGGGAGATAAAAACAAAACCTGGGTAATTGCGGAACACAAATAAATACATTGTGTACTTTTTCTTCTCCTTCGGGTGAAGAGAGCAAAGCCTTTTCTTCCTGTTCTGGGGTCGGCTCAGCGTCTCCAGATATGAGTTTGCCAAAGACCTGTTTCAGAGGACAAACAAAATACTGGAATAAGACGGACGTGCTATTTTTTTCTTTCTTTCTGCAGCCATGTTAGCCATTTTAAAAATATTTGATTATTGCATTCATGAAGAAGAGAACCTGGCCTGAAAATAAGCTTTGAAACGAATCACATCATGGTGATGCTTGTTGTCAACAAGACAGGGCTGAGAATAACTAATCTGAAATAAATATGATTTCCAGATTCCTATTATTAGATGCTGCTTGCTGCGGACTTTGCATTAAAACTTACACATTCTACTCTCGTGCAGATGGTTTAAAGTTGAGAAGAGATATCACACATTATCAAGCCGAGATGAAGATGGGAAATGGTGAAGAGGGAATTGGGGAACAGACATCCGAAGTAGAAACCGTTTTAAAGATCTAAGTAAACCAGGAAGCAGCGGAATCAAGTGTAGGTATCCATTTTATCCAAGGAACTCAGAGGGGACATGTGCATACACAAAACGGATTTCCTCTAAACTAAATTCCACCACAAACCTATAATTTCTGGGGTGTTATTTTAACTGGTGTATTTTTCTACTTTTAATAGCTCAATATATTCTTTAAAGGTAAAGGTGAAGGTTCCCCCACACATGCATGCTAGTCATTTCCGGCTCTGGGAGGCGGTGCTCATCTCTGTTTCTAAGCTGAAGAGCCAGCACTGTCCGAAGACGTCTCCGTGGTCAGGTGGCCAGCACGACTCAACGCCGAAGGTGCACGGAGCGTTGATACCTTCCCACCAAAGGGGTCCCTATTTTTCTACTTGCATTTTTTACATGCTTTTGAACTGCTAGGTTGGCAGAAGCTGGGACAAGTAACGGGAGCTCACTCTGTTACGCAGCTCTAGGGATTCAAACCACCGAACTGCCGACCTTCCGATCGACAAGCTCAGTGTCCCTTATATTCTTTAGGAAGGGGCAAAAGAAATGTGAAAAATAAAGATAGGATTCCCACGTCATTTTCTACCCGTGGAGTCACAATCTTGCTTTTTTAAGGGAGGCTTGAGTATTGCATGGTGCTCCTCACACTGCCTCACCTGTGATGTGATAAGCCTGAAAACTCGCAGTGTCTCAGCCTCGCAGCTTCTTTGTTGAGCAACGCTTGCCGAGATCTGGCCGGCTATTTTGATGCTTTCGCCATCTTTCCAACCGAGTACTTTCACCTGCCGAACTCGGAGGGTATTTTCTGGGCCCTTTAACTCAATTTTGAGGATGTGATTGTCTCCACCAGGAAGTTCACTAGTTACCCAGCCAATATGTCTCGAGTCCAAGTCAACCTAAAACACAGGAACAGAAAAACAAGTTGGTGTAGAACATAACTGCGTAACTTTCAAGCAGAACGGTTTCAGAAATAAAAACTAAGGGTAAGGTCGCAAGATCTGACTTGAAAAAATATGCATGGCCACAAATACTTAAGAGTTTCTCTATCACTTTGCTGCCATCTAGTGGCTGGTCCAATTTCTGCAGCCCAGATTTGAAGTTAAGTCACATCCAAACACCAAGGTGACTGCTTAAACTAGGATGAGCTGAGGTTAACACATGTGAGAATTGCACTTGATTTGAAGCATTTGCTTGAGAATAAACCATGGAAATATACACAGGGAAATCAGCACTAAATCAAAACAATATTTTTATTTCCTCCAACTACACAGAACTGGACATTTAAAACTAGAACGGCACATTACTTATGCAGCTAACTTTTTAGTACAAGGACAGATGGAACACAAATTACTAAATACAACGGGAGAGATCTTGTATCTTTTCTTTCTTGCGATGTCAGAATAAAGAATAATGAAAAGATGTCCAAGTTCTTAATCAAGAAAAGTTCATTAAACGGAATGTTAAATACATCAATTTTAAACGTTAAGAGGCTTCGTTATTACTCATAATGGTATAGGTCAGCTACCTGTTTTATTCTGCAAAGATCTTCTACCGCTTTTCCAGTCAAAAAGGTCATTGAAGTAACTTTGTTCTAGATAGGACAATATGAAACAAAAAATAAAAGTCAAGCATGTTAATTTTCTAGATTGATTTTAATATCAACAGTTTAAGATAAAAGGGAGGCAGAGAGAATAGACCTAGTTTGGTGTAGCAATTCAGAGTCCAGGCTAGAAACTGGCAGGCTGTGAGTTCTAGTCCCACCTTAGTTAAGCATCCAATTGGGCCAGTCCATGTTTTGCAGCACGGGGAAGCATGCAATGGCAAATCACTTCTAAAATCTTACCAAGAAAACTGTTCAGGCAATCATTGAGAGTCAACACTGATTCAAATGTGAAAAAAGACAATGAAAAAAGAAACCTCTAAAAGTATTTTTAAAAGTATTTTTTATCACACACTCACTTTGCTCCATTATATTTTTGCCATCTGGCTCATGTATGGATTTATAACAAAATCTTGATCTGCTTTGGTTTTCTAGATCCATTGCTTTATAATTAACTCACCCTCTAATATCCAAATGGACATGCCAAGGTTACTCTTCTTTGCTTGAAAAATAGTGCTTACCCCAAGGTCTCTTGAATTGTCAACATGAACAGATACATAGCGAGCATTAATTCCTTTCATACAATTAATTGTAATGTTTTTGGTTTTATTCTTGTCTTCATCGCCTGATTCCCAGAAGGTTTCCGTTGACCCATCAGTCAAACTGCCAATCATGGCTGGTCGGCTGGAAGTTTTTATATCAACGATGTTAGTTAAGTCCTTCAGGCAGACTACTATACACGATTCCTATCAAAACATATAAATTTCGCCATTAAATACACTATGGTTTAAATTAATTTAATTAAAGTATTTAAATGTAAAATCTTATAATCAACATTACTGATTATGCCCTGTGTCCCCTGCCTGTTTCCTTTATTCTTTTAACTCAGTCTGGGCAAACTTTTTTCTGCTCAAGTGTTGCTGGGTGTACCCAGTTGGAGCCAAATCAATGTTTTCTCAATCTTTCTTTATTCCAGAAATCACCCATTTGAAGAAACTGTTTTGACCAGGGATTCTCAATGGCTGCTGTCACAGTAACCCGGAAATTCAACTTGCCTGATTCAAAGCTTCGAAGCCAGACTGAATGCTGATGCTGAAGCTCTCCTCGCTGTCTCCATCATCAGATTTGGAGAGAATATTGTTGATGTGATGAAAGACGTTGCTCTGATGCAAAAACTGATGGTCG
Source organism: Pseudonaja textilis (assembly GCF_049901715.1). NCBI lineage: Eukaryota > Metazoa > Chordata > Lepidosauria > Squamata > Elapidae > Pseudonaja > Pseudonaja textilis. The sequence goes on along the minus strand of NC_141997.1, from coordinate 40,131,957 downwards.
GATTGCTTGAATTTGAGGCTCCAGCACCTGAAGAAGGAGGCCATCGTTATGACTTTTCCATTTCAAAGCTTCCAAAGATACATCCTTCCTCATTGCACAGCAATTAAGCACAGCCCAGATCAGCAGAAACCAGCACCAGATAAAGAAGAGCCAATACCAACATCCAGATTGATAGACTAGTTCCTATCTATCCACCTGGCACTGATGAGCTTACCTGGCCTGGCATTGAAATGTCTGCAGGAAGAGAAGTGAGTTCAGAGACCACCGGGCACCCAAGAATTCAACCCTGAGCTGCCCACGGCAGCCTCCAAGAACATTTGGAAAAGGCAAAGAGGCCTCTGCTATTCGCAAACTCTATGGTGCTGCTGTGTGTGTTCATGTGTTTCTACACATAAGGAGAACATACTCTTATACTAACCCCTCCACAATGAAACGACTGTAGGAAGAGATGTGAATTCAGAGACCACCAAGCCCCCAAGAATTCAACCCTGAGCTGCCCACATTGACTATCAATGGTATCCTCTAAGATCATTTGGAAAGGGCAAAGAGGCCTCTGCTAGGAGCAAGATCTACGGTGCTGCATATTAAGCTCACATGATCCCACATATATTACATATAAGGAGAACACATTCTTATATTAACCCCTCCCTGAAATGTCTGCAGGAAGAGAAGTGAGTTAAGAGACCGCCAAGCACCCAAGAATTCAACCTTGAGCTGCTCAGATTGCAAGCAGACTTGTGAGTAGCAAAACACTCTTTTTTTCCCCTGTGTTTTACCTCCTCCTTCTAGTAAGTAGGAATAAAATAAGGTGGCCTGCTGGAAGCAAACCGTTGTGTTGCTAACCAAATTGTCCCAAAAGTCTTTTTGTGGTGACATGGGGTCCAAATAAATAAAATTGAAAATAAAATAAAATTATAATAGATTAAAATACAGGTAGTTCTCGACTTATAGCAGTTTGTTTAGTGACCATTTGAAGCTACAATGGCACTTTAAAAAAGGGACTTAGAACCAGCAGTCACACTTACGACTCTTGTAGCATCCCCATGATCAGGTGGTCAAAATGCAGATACTTGGCAAGTGACTCATACTTACGATGGCTGCAGTGTCCTGGGATCACAAACGAAGTCAATGGGGAAGCCAGATTCACCTAACAACAGTCTGATTAATTTAACGAATCCAGCGATTCACTTAACAGCTGTGGCAAGATGGGTGGTAATATGGGGCAAACCCACTTAAGAAATGCTTCCCTTAGCGGCAGAAATTTTGGGCTCAGTTGTGGTGGTAAGTCGAGGACTACAAATGCAGTAAAGTAAAATAGATAAAATAAAATAATAAAATAAAATAATAAATAAATAAAAATAAAGTAAAATAAAGTAAAATAAAATAATAAAAAATATAAAAAAAAATAAAATAATAAATAAAATAAAGTAAAATAAAAATAATATAAAATAAAGTAAAATAAAAAATAAAAAAAATAAAAAAGTAAAATAAAATAGTGAAGTGAAGTGAAGTGAAGTGAAGTGAAGTGAAGTGAAGTGAAGTAAAGTAAAAGTAAGTAAAGTAAAGTAAAGTAAAGTAAGTAAAGTAAAGTAAAGTAAAGTAAAGTAAAGTAAAGTAAAAAGTAAAGTAAAGTAAAGTAAAGTAAAGTAAAGTAAAGTAAAGTAAAAAGTAAAGTAAAGTAAAGTAAAGTAAAGTAAAGTAAAGTAAAGTAAAGTAAAGTATCTAAAATATAATATAAAATAAAATAGGTCTGGAAGGAAAGTGCTGAAATTTGGCCAAAGGGATAACAAATTCTGACAGCACACCTGGGAGAATTTGCATATTTGTATCAAAGGTAGAAGCTGGGGAGGGGTGGATGCTCTTCTAGGCAGCTCTCGGACCTCCTTCCCACCAGTAAACTTCCAGCAATGGACTCCAAAGGGGTCAAATGAAATAACCAGGCAATGTCGTCAGAATGCTTATGTGTTCCCAGTTGAGGGCTGGGTCCCGGAAGAAGCCTTCCGAAGTAACTCACCCTCAGCCTGACCATGCCACCCAAGCCAACTCTGGGAGTTGGGAGAGGCAGCATGCCAAAGACCATGGTCAAAAGCCCGGCTACCATCACCACAGCTGTGTTTTCCTGGTGAAAGGTTGGCTCTGCCCTTAGCAATGTTTTCTAGGCCCCCGAACCCCTGGAGCCTGCCTGCCTGCCCACCCCAGGGCTGGCCCACCTCAGAGCCATCTGCTGTAAGGAACTTCCACTCGGCAGCAACATCATCAGGTCAGAGATGGTCTGGAGCAGGCGGTGGAAAGTGTGAGGGAGCGGGTGTGCGGCTTCTCCGGCGATCACAATATCCGACAACGGATGCTCGCAAACCCGCGTGTCCTTTTCCTACGCATCAAGCACAAGTAGCATTGAATTAGTCATTTCACATTGTTCCACAGTGCGGTTTTCCCAAGAAGTCTTCACACTCACACACACACACACACACAGCTGACATAAAGCTGTAAGATCTATATCAGAGAATAGCAAGCTAAATAAGACAAATCCAAATCTTAAATAACCTACAAAAGCAGCAAAAACAATTCCGATCTAAAAGAAAAAAAGTTAAAGGACCCATTTTAAAGATTTACTAGCGTAACAGAAATATGCTGAAGAAAAGTTAAGAATCAATAATAACGATTATGAGTCATCCTTCTTAAAAAAGATCCATCCTTTTTAAAAACCTGAGGGAAAAATATTGTATTTCATGATTTTTGTCAAGATTTCCCTCAAGATTTCACTACAGCCATCTACCACATCTTCTTTTTAAATAATGTGGCAATGTGCCAGTCCATTTCCCTAGCTATTTTATGCAACGGCTAATTTAAGCCACTGGAAATGGGACCTCCATTTCTGAAATAAAATCAAAAAGGTTCTCTCTGGAATTAGGTCACCATCTGTCAAAGAAGTGACAGAAGCCCTGACTTAAGAGAAAATCTAATTTGTCACAAAGAGAGTCGGGAATGTTGACTGCCGTATTTGCAAAGCTAGGCAAAGCTATGGCTGCTGTGTCTATGCACCGACACATCATACTCTCTCTTTGGGTAACAAACTATCCCCTGAAATAGTTACCACAAAGGAACCCTGTGAGATCCATAGATTGCTGTAAAACAAAAACAAAAAACCAACAGGATTTATTTTTTTGGTCCCTACCTTGATACAACTATTCCAAAAGAGAAATAAACGCACAGTGGCTTCCCAAACACATAAGCAAAATTAGTTGTTAAAAGAATACGTAAACCCTTCGACTTACTTGTTCAATGATTTCTTTGTTGGCTTTGTTTTCCTCGTCTTCTTCTTCTTCAGCCTCTACTGGGGCTGGAGTAAGAGAAGCCACAAAATGCCACAGAATGTCATGGAGGGACGTGGTTTGTATGACGTTGCAGAGAAGCCAGTTAAAAGCCTGGGGAAATAAGAAGAGAAAACGCCATGCTTTAGGGAAAACAAACCCTGTCCGATTCATTAGAGCGAGACAAGCATGTTCCAAATATGTGGATTCCCCAAAAGAGACAATCAAAATAAGCTAAAGAGAGAACAAAAAGACCCCAAACCCTCCCCATCAGCCATCAGCACCCAGATGAGCACAGACTGGCTCCAAGATTAATATCAGACCAACGATTAAGAAGTAAACAATACCCCAATCAAGGAACTGCCAAGCAATGGACGGAAAACTAATCAAGGAGAGAAGCAACCTGGAATTGAGGAGAAACTTCCTAAAGGTGAGAACAATTAACCAGTGGAACAGCTTGCCACCAGAAGTTGTGGGTGCTCCATCATTGGAGGTTTTAAAGAAGAGACTGGATAGCCACTTCTCTGGAATGGTACAGGGCCGTGATGGAGAACCTAGGCCACTTTCTGACAGTGAGAACAATCAACCGATGGAACAGAAGTTGCCCTCAGAAGTTGCGGGAGCGCCATCACTGGAGACTTTCGAGAAGAGACTGGACTGCCATTTGTCAGAAATGGTGTAGGGTCTCCCGCTGGGGTGGGGGGTTGGACTAGATGACCTACAAAGTCCCTCCCAACTCTGATTATCTCTTATCTGATGCTAGAGATTAAGCCTGGAAAATGTTTGCATGTCAGGGAGTTCCTTGCCATTCCAGGGCCTTCCTGGGTCTTCTAACTAACGTTTTGAATGAATACTTTATTTGACCAAGTGTGATTAGACACACCAGGAATTTGTCTCCGGTGTAGAAGCTCGCAGTGTGCGTGCAAAGCAACATCACCATCACCATCATAATACCAATAAGAGGGAAGGAGTATAAGAACTGTCTGTGTAAATATACATATGTATTAGACCAGGGTCTCCAACCTTAGCAACTTTTAAGACTTGTGAATTATGGGAGTTGAAGTCCATAGGTCTTAAAGTTGCCAAGGTTGGAGACCACTGCACTAGATAGCATTGTGAAAATTAGGGGTTCAGCCGAGTGATGTCACGAGGGGAAAACTGTCCATATGTCTACTTGTCTTTGCATGCAATGGACTATAGTGCCATCCCGAAGGGAGGAGTTGAAACAGTTTATGTCCAGGATGTGAGGGGTCTGTAGATATTTTCTTAGCCCTCCTTCCACAATATGTAAGTGTGGAACATTGTTCTATTTTAATGTTCTTCTATTTTCGTATGGAACAAACTCTTGCAGAAGGACAACGCGAGGCACTGAACTGAGGCACAAATTTTGTGCGTGACGCTGAAGAGCGCTGGGTAAAAACGGCAGCGTAAGAAGCTGAGGAGGTGGCAATACAATATGTCAGTGACTTGTGTGAAAGATATAGCTTTCTTCCAAGCGTAGGTTTGGACTTTTCATTTCCCCAATGCTTTTGGGGTGAACCACGCAGAAATAAAAACAGCTCATGCTTTCATTTACCTCCATAGCAAACACTCGGCAAGCTGATTTTCTTAAAGCTTGCTTCATGGCTATTTCGAGCCCTTCCAAATCATGATGCTGAATGACAAATGCCAGAACGGGCCACTGGAAGTTTCTCTCTCCTCTGGAAAGGGAGCTGTGGGCGGAGATTAACCGAGAGAGTTCGGGGGACGGATGTCTCAGAAGAGAGGAGCCCACTTCTATTTGAAGGCAGAAAACAAACAGAAACATTAGCGGAACAACTTTGCTGCAGACGATCAGCATCAAACGAATATCAAACTCGAAACATTGCGCACGGTCTCTGACCCTCTGTTCTCTGACCCTTGGGAATGCCAGTGGCTGCCTTTATAGTCAAATCAAATGTCTTGGTTTTCAGGGCTTAGGATCTGAGATGCTATGGACACTGGCCTGTTTCTCACATTGGGTAGAACGCATGTGAATCATGCCAAACACTGAATGGTTTGCAAGGAACTGGGGCTCCGGCCACATCTAAATTGCTTTGGGGAAACTGGCCTTAGTGGGTGCTCAGTTAAGGCACTGGATTTGGACTATGAGAGGGAGATTCTTTATAGCAGTGGCCCCCAAACTTTTTTGTGCCACGGCCCGGTACCGGCATCACAAAATGATCCGCGGCCCGGTACCGACATCAGCACGCATGACAAGGCAAGCCGAGCCGAGCGACTGGCCAGCCAGCCAGCCGTCCCCCGCTTCTCCCCGCCACCTTCAACTCCTCCTTTGTACCTTTTTTGTGCTTTTTTGTGCTTTCTTAATCTCCTCCGCCATCGGGACGGCTCTTCGTTCCAAGCCGCCCCCCCCTTCGATGAAACTAAGGCACAAAGATTCCTTCAGGACCCAAACGCTGCTTTCGAACCGGAAAAGCTCACTCGGAAGCACTTTCTCGTCAAAACAAGATGGCGGCGCCCAGCAAACTGGCGGCCCGGTAGAAAATAATCCACGGACCGGTACCGGTCTGGGGCCCAGTGGTTGGGGACCCCTGCTTTATAGCAACACCATCTCAGGGTTTCTGGCTCCTGCCCATCAGCTCCCACAACTTTGTGAGTGCCTCCAAGATGGAAAGCAGCGCAACCACAACAACTGTAGCACAGGGGCTGTGTAGCAGCGCCGATGGCCGCTGACATGAAAAGCAGCACTTTGGATATTCTTGCTTTCTTCCTAGAGACTGGGGAACGCCCTCCCTCGCAGTGCTGCCCACTCGCAGGTCAGGCAAGGCGGGGAGTGCAGGAGGTGGAGAGGAGGAGGAATTCGTTCATCCTCTACAGCGGGGGTCTCAAACTCAAGGCCTGTGGGCCAAATCTGGCCTGCAGGATGCTTAGAACTGGCCCTTGGGGCCAGTCTAGAAACAGCAAAAGACCGTCCTCGTGGTGCCTCTGCCAGCAAGAATGGAGCTTTGGGGGGGGGGGCGTGTGTGGCTTCCCCACGCCCCGTTTTTGCTGGCAGAGGGTTGCAGGAGGCAGTTGCCCCCGAAAACGGGGTGTGGCCTCCCCAAGCTCTGTTTTTGGTGGCAGTGGGCTAGCAAAAAAACCAAACTAAGCGTGAAACAAAAGGAGAAATGTTTCCCTTTTTGCGTTTGAGCTTGCAAGAAGGAACAGGAAAGGGGAAAGGGAAAGAAAAGGAAGGGACGATGGGGAGAGAGTAAGGAAGAAAAAATAAGGAAAGGGAGGAAGGAAGTAAAGGAAGGAAGGAAGAGGAGATTATAATGAGAGTGAGGGAGGGTCTCAGGGAAGTCCTGCCTTAGGACTTGGCCAGCACAGGTGCCGCTGACACAAGTGATGTCAACTGGCCGCACCTACCCCAGCCACGCCCCTCCAGGCCCCCCGAGGTCAAACACAACCCTGATGCGGCCTTCAATGAAATCAAGTTTAACCCCCCCCCCGCTCTACAGGGCCGTGTGGATGTGGGGGGGAGAAGGTGGCCATCCCTACGGGCAAATCTGGAGCTTTGTGGGCGTGTTCCATGCTGCGTACGGAAACACAACCTTGTGGGAGATGGAGACGAACACAGCTCAGGGGCTCCACACCGATTCCCCAAGGGATACACCTCCCTCTGCTCACCTGCATCTCCACTGTTAACCCTCCTTCTGGGGATGGCCTTGACCCGGGCGGGCAGAATGGAGTGAGGCTTGTCGTATTCTGATGCAACGACGGAATAGGATCTTTGGAAAACGGTACGCTTTGCAAGGTCTGTATCCGTAATGGGACTGGTCTCTAAACTGGAAGAAGAACAGAAGCAATTCCAATTTTCAAGCCCTGGTTAAGCACACAAACATATATACAAGAGAGCTGCTTTTAGATGTTCCTTAGGAGAGTTCTCTGTTGTCAGAGAATATGTCATTCTAGTGACAAACTACAATCAGATACTTAAGAGGGAAGAATAAACATTCACCATTAGGTAGGCAGATAACCATCTATGTCCCCGCAATCGATGCCCAGTCTCTTCCTTCAGAAAAGTGCTGCATTGGGTTTTGCTCGCCTAGTGCGCATTTGAGCATTTTAGAGCAGAACCTAAAAGTCATCCGACCAAACGCTTTATTTAGGATTACATGAGTCTTTTTCCACGATCAGGCACTGAACTATTACTTCTTTCAAAAAAATCTCCTGGTTGAAAATTGTTATGGTAACAACAATTAGCACATAAACTCGAGCCTGAATTCTGTTCAGCTCAGGATTGTCTTCCTTTCAAATAAATATGGCAGCATTTAGCAATCGCAATAGCACTTAGACTTATGTATTGCTTCACAGCACTCTGTAAGTGGTTTACAGAGTCAGTATATTGCTGTCATGTCCCTGTCGGAGGGGGAGGATGAGCAGCTGACAGGGAGTGGAGTGTGGCTCCATTGGCTGTGGAAGAAACTGGGGAAGGGCAAAGGCCGGCTGGGCACAGCATGGGAGAGGTAGAGCAAGGCAGAGGGAATTTGGAGAAAGACCCAGGCTCACCCGCTCTTCATCCTAGGGCATGCAGGGAGGAACGGAGAAGGGAGCAACGCGAGTTGTGTGGCTTACGGGGGAAGAAAGGGCCCCAATTCCCTTCATTAGCCTGAGCTGGGAACACAGTGTTTAAAAAGAGGAGTTGTGCACAGCCAACTGTTGAGAGCAAATTGTGAATTATCTGGTATCGTTGAAGCTTTTCTGGGTTCCTGGCGTTTCCCCAACTGTGTGTGTTTTACTGGCCTTTCAAGTCTGCAATTCCTTCTCCTGCCCTGTCAAATTAATTACTGAACTGTGGTTTGTGTGGATTTTTATTTACAGTTTGTATGTAGTTTGTTTCGGACTGAATTTTCTCCACTTAAAGACTATTCTTGGGAGTTTTTTCTCCAGCCGAAGGTAACCTTGACATTGGGAGCAAAATTGGAGATACTAAAGGGATACTAAAGATTCTTACTTATGTGATGGTGTTGCCTTTGTGCCACACCCCAGGTCATCACAATTGCCCCAGCAATCTGGGTTCTCATTTTACCAACCTCGGAAGGATGGAAGGCTGAGTCAGCCTTGAACTGGTCAGGATCGAACTGCTGGCATGCGGCAAAGTTAGACTACAGTACTGTATTCTAACCACCATGCTACCACAACTCTTTGTAATAGATCATCATACATTAATATCAAAATGGAGTACCTTGGTGGCATGGATTTCATGTTGCTTTCTGGCTCCTCAAATACATTAGGACTGGCATCCGGCGTAACGGATATATAAGGCGCAGGCACTGAAGTTGAACGCAAATACCTCATCTCATCTTGAAAGAGGTTGTCGTCTTGATAGCCCACAAAGTTTTCGTGATGATGCCTGACCCCAAAAAATAATAATAATGCACATTGGTAAAATCGAAGTGTTTATAGCCTGTTAGCAGCTGGCCCTTAAAAAGGGGAGTTGTGTTGTGGCCTGTTAGCGGCTGGCCCTTCCATCAGCCGAATCAGATGAGGAGGCGGTGTGGGAGTCAGGGTCAGCAATCAAGGCAACCTGAGAGCTCCGAGGGCGAAGAGGGAATGGAGCTGTCAGAGAGAGAGAGAGACAGAAGTGGAGCATGCGCCGTCCATTAGCCCTCAGATGGAGAGTCAACAGCCCCCAGGTCTGGAGGTGGCTGATAAGGAAGAGGAGGAACAGCTGCGTCCTGTGCCTAATGCACGGGTGCACAGAAGGCAGAGGAGAGGAGAGCAGTGGAAATCCGTGGGCTGATCCTTGGGAAGGAAGAGCTGCCACTGCTAGTGAAGCTCTGGGGATAAAAGGCAGGGGGAAGAGATGAATAGGTGTGGCAGACAGCTATTCATCTCCCTGCCGGACAGACTTGTCAGCCTGCAGTGAAAGACAAACTTTTTGCTGGGGCAACTGGCGCTCCTAATAAAGGAATCATTGTTTCAACCAGAGAGGGTTTGTCATGTTTGGGGAGCTGGGTCAGAACATTGGGGATGCAAAACCTTCCAGTGAGACAGAGCGTTGACGAGAATATGGGAAGGTCATCCTAGACTGGTATCCATAAAACCGCATGGCTGTGTCCACATAGCACCCAGAGTTGAGATCAGCTCTTTCCCATTGGATTTAGTGATTCTCATAAACATGGACATAAAAAAACAGCTCCACTGCTCTTACCTGGCTAAAGTCTGAAGATAGAGGCAAGGCATTTTCACGGGAAGATCTTCAGAAATGCCTTCCTTGACACTGGGAAGCTGGGACTGGAATGGCTTGGATGGGTGGTAGCACAAAATAGAGGGTTCAGCGGCACTGCTCAAGGCCAGCAAGAACAGGGCGTTCCCTTTGATCACTTGGTGGGCTTCCATGGTGGGCAAGGCACGGGGGGTCTTCACCTGGGTCGGCTTCCTCCTCGACTGTTTGACCTATCAAGGAGTAAGTTGAGAAAGGCTGATCTGAGAGCAGAGCCCAAGCAGGCCTCCGGTGCTCAAAAGTGATAAGTTTACATGTCTTGGATGCAGAGATCTGCCCTCTCTGTCCACAAGGGACCTGCTTGTCATGTGAACCTGTGAAACTGGCTCTTGGCCAAGGGTCCTCTTTCTAAGGACCTGGGCCCCAGGGATTGGGAGGGGGGGTCCTGGATTTGGGCCAGAATCCTTAGAAGATTAACCAGCAGGAACCAACTGGCTTGGGAGAAACTGTCATGCCCCTGTCAGAATCTGATTCGGAGGAAGTCGAGCAGCTGACAGAAAGTGGGAGTGTGGCTCCGTTGGCTGTGGAAGAAACTGGGGAAGGGCAAAGGCTGCCTGGGCAGAGCAGGAGAGAGGTAGAGCAAGTCAGAGGGAATTCGGAGGAAGACCCAGGCCCAACCCCTCTTCATCTTAGGGCACGCAAGGAGGAAGGGAGCAATGTGAGTTGCGTGGCTTATGGGGGAGGAAAGGGTCCTGATTCCCTTCCTTAGCTACAGCTGGGAACGCAGTGTTTAAAAAGGGAAGTTGCGCACAGCAAACTGTTGAGAGCAAACCATGAGTTATCTTTGTTTGTCGAGGCTTATCTGGGTTCCTGGTGTCTTCCCCAATGTGTGTGTTTTGCTGGCCTTTTAAGTCTGCAATTCCTTCTCCAGCCCTGTCAAGTCAATTACTGCAGCATGATTTCTGTGGATTTTTATTTACAGTTTGTATGTACTTTGTTTTCAAACTGAATTCCCTTCACTGAAAGACTGTTCTTAGGAGAGTTTTTTCTCCAGCCAAAGGTAACCTGGACATTGGGAGCAAAGTTGGAGGTACTAAAAGGGATTCTTCTTACTTATATGACTGTGTTGCCTTTGTGCCACGCCCCTTTGAGTCATCACAGAAACAAAGAAGATCTACCTTTTCTCTCGCTGCTGCCTGCTTTTCACGGAGGTATTTTTCTCGGCACCGATCACAGACAAGGTACCAGGTGCTTCCTCCTATGCCACCGTCGCCACAGTTCCCGGCCCATCCTCCGCAAAAGTGTCCGATGCTGTTGTAGCCCTGTCCGTCTGCGTATCGGCCACAACCTTAAAGCACAGATGGTCACCTTAGAGAGAAAGATCTTACCAAAGCCGCTACTCAATCAAGCATTCACAAGAGGACCCTCTCTCTGATGCTCAACTGCTTCGGTGCAAGAAAGCTGGATTGAAACATTTCTCCCAGATCCATCCCTGAAATGGATGCTCCTTCCTTTAACAAAGGCATTAAGGGGTGATGCTTTCAACCCCCATTAAAACCTCCAGTACTGTAATTGGCTGCATTCTGGATCCAGAAGAAAGTGAAAACGTTAATCAATTGTCCTTTCTAGTGAACATTTTCATTTCTGATCTAAGATGAGGTATATTTAAAGGGATTCAATTGACACAAATCGACCGATTTCTGTCTCGGCAACTATTACAGAAGTTTAACGACGAAGTAAAACAAGGGTACAGTCAAGATTCGCCGGGAGATTTCTGGACCACACTCAAATGTGAAGGACCAGAGATGTTGGGTTCATGGAAACTTCTGCCCTGAGAAGAGAAAGGGGAGGCCTCTTCGATCCTTTGGGTTGAGGTCTGCTGTCTCTACAGCCTGAGCCTAATGCAAGAGGGATGGTTCAAGACAAGGCAAGACTTTATGGTGAACTGACAACACACCTGTGGGCATCCCCCTCCCCTACTTTATACAGGTAGTCCTTGACTTACAACACTTCATTTAGTGACCGTTTGAAGTTACAACGGTACTGAAAAATGTGACCATTTTTCACATTTACGACCGTTGCTGCATCCTCATGGTCACGTGGTCAAGATTCAGACGTTTGGCTACCAACTCTTATTTATGACAGTTGGAGCCTCCCAGGGTCCTATGATCCCCTTTCTCGACCTTCTGTTAAGAAAAGTCAACAGGGGATGTCTGATTTAATTATCAATCATGTTACTAACTTAACAACCGCACTGATTCGGTTGTTTGGAACGATTGAGGCAAGAAAGATAATAAAATGGGGGCAAAACTCACTCAACAACTGTCTCGCTTAGCAACAGAAACATTGAGCTCAATTGTGCTTGTAAGTGGAGGTCTACCTTATACATGACCGTAGAAGGCATGATAAAATTTGAGAGAAAAATCTGACTGCCTCCCTCGGTTACAGGTGGGACAGTTTTCCCAAAAGACTCCCACCGCGGTTATTTTTTTAACCAGCAGGCCCTCTTACCTGGATGCGCTTGTCTCATGTGATAGGTCACCGGATACGGGTGAGACTCCCCACACAATTCACATATGGTGTCTTTCTCAGGACGCTCCCCGGCAAGCTGAGCCATTTCCCCAAAGAGATTTCCCCTGGGTCTGGCCTCCGCCTTCTCCTTCTTCTTCTTCTCCTTTTTGGACTTCTTGTTCTCTTTCTCGTTTTCTTTCTTCTTCAACACCGCACAGGACCCAGGGCTCGGGAAGATCATGTTCTGGGAGGCCGCCTTGATGGTTGCCAGAGAGATGTCTTCCCAAAAAGCGACCAGGTGCTGCAGCGTTAGCGGCAGAGGCGACTTGGTCTTCAGTGGGGGGTGGCTGGAGCTATCGAAGGGGGCTGCTTCCGACTTCCCGTCCTCGCAGCGTTCGTGAAGAGGCGGCTCTTTCAGCATTGACAAGACCTTGTTCTTATTGATGCTCCCCATTTTGGAGATGTCAGGCCCGTGAGGAGATATGTTGAACATGTTGAGGGCAGAAGATATCTCTAGTGAGTGACGGTTCTTCAGCTTGGTTTCTTTCTCTTCGGCTGGCGCCTGGCTGAGATTGCTCCGGATGGGCGCGTGCTCTTTGGAAAGCTCAGGGTTGAACTTCAGAAAGGAGGAGCAGGCCATTGCATCGTGGACGATGCCTTCGTGCCACAGGAAGGATGCAAATACGGTCCTGGCGCACTCGGCAACCGAAGGAGACATGGCTGGTTTGGCTGGCTCTACCGACCGGGCTCCTTCCCCTTTAAACAGGCAGACGGACCTCTCCTTTTTGGGCCTGGCATGCCTGGTGGCGCACTTCCGGCCTGCTTTGGGAGATGCCCTCGTGTCCTGCTCCTCTTTCACAGGGGCCTTCCCTATGCTGAAGTGAACTTTGTTCAAGCCCTCCTCCAGGCTGCTACAATCAGAGCTGTCCTCACATACGGTGTTGGTCACGCTGCTCGTTTTCAATGTGCTGGACGTGCAGACCTCGACCACTTCGCTGTGAAGGTTTTCTTGTACCACGTGAGGGGAAGGGGCTCGGTTTTCTGAGTCACTCCCAGATCTCCCTTCCTTGGGGGCAATTTTGGGCTTGGGCGAAGTGGACCTTCCCCGTATGGGCTCAGTGAGGGGCGCCTTCTTTTTGCGAAGAGTATCTGGGTCCAGTGTGTAAGAATCCGATTTAGACCGTTCCCGAGGAGGGTCGAGCTTGGTTTTCACCGGGGCTGAGGGTTTCTGAGGAAGGGGCTTCTCGTGAGGTGAGGATGACCGCCGAGATCCGGCGCCAGATGTGCAGGATTTCCCCGAAGAGGCGGTCTTTGGAGAAGGGGCTCGAGTTCCTGGGCCCGGGGACTCTGCCCGAAGGGAAGGCACCGTCCTCCCCTCAGATCTTAAGGTCTGAAGCGTGTTGTGGTTTGGGGACAATGACCTGCTGTGGGAATCGGACCTCAGCTTGGCAGTGTCCGATTTCAGCATCAGAGACTCACTAGCTGACAGGCTCTCTGTGTTCCTAGGCTTCTTCTGGTCGGCCACAGTGTGGCTCCAGCGCCCATCTGATTTAGGGATCCTGCCTTCCCCCCGGTATTTTAAGGCCACATCCACCTTTCCTGCCGGAGAAATTGATCTAGCAGCTGCTGTAAAATTCAGCCTGTCACCTGTACAATAAATGTTATAATTGGGTTAAAAAGGAAAAATTAATAAAGACAAACTTTACCACATTGACTCATCACAGAAATTCATTTCTCAGTGTTCTCACGCCACCAGAAAACCAACAAAACTGCGACAGAGGAGTTTCCAGGACTATAGGGAAGAAAGAAAAGTGTTGACACATAGTTTTATGGTCAGAGTCCAAAGTAAAATTCAGTTGTGCAAATTTTGAGCTTCTGTCCCTCAAAAACTGCTTCTTGGCACCAGTTCTAGAATTACAAGATGACAGAAGAGATGGTAGCAATAGGATTGAGAGATCCAGAGGGGATCGGAAACCTCTTTCTATTTGCAAGAGACCCATCTGGATTTAGGAAACCTTTGACGACCAGCTGTCAACCTGCTCACATCTTAATTACACAGGCTACCCACTCCAGGGCAGGAAAGGGAAGTGTCCTTCTCTTGTGCCAGGATGAACCCAGTTACGGTCAAGAATTGGGGGTGGTTTCTTATAACGGGCACATCACTGTGCATACTGGAAGGAGAGAAAGGATATCTGTCTGGAATCAGGCTTTAGGCCTCCGACATGGGTTCTCTTGGCCCCCTTGCCTTATTGTTTCAGAGAATCTGACCCAAGAGAATTGGGGAGAATTGGGCAGAACCACCCATATTTTCCCAAAAATAAAGACCCTGTGTAATATACACTGCTCAAAAAAATAAAGGGAACACAAAAATAAGACATCCTAGATCTGAATGAATGAAATATTCTTATGAAATACTTTGTTCATTACATAGTTGAATGTGCTGACAACAAAATCACACAAAAATTATCAATGGAAATCAAATTTAGCAACCTGTGGAGGTCTGGATTTGGAGTGACACTCAAAGTTAAAGTGGAAAAAAACATTACAGGCTGATCCAACTTTGATGTAATGTCCTAAAAACAAGTCAAAATGAGGCTCAGTAGTGTGTGTGGCCTCCACGTGCCTGTATGACCTCCCTACAATGCCTGGGCATGCTCCTGATGAGGTGGCGGATGGTCTCCTGAGGGATCTCCTCCCACACCTGGACTTAAGCATCCCCCAACTCCTGGACAGTCTGTGGTGCAACATGGCATTGGTGGATGGAGCGAGACATGATGTCCCAGATATGCTCAATTGGATTCAGGTCTGGGGAATAGGCGGGCCAGTCCATAGCATCAATGCCTTTGTCTTGCAGGAACTGCTGACACATTCCAGCCACATGAGGTCTAGTATTGTCATGCATTAGGAGGAACCCAGGGCCAGCTGCACCAGCATCTGGTCTCACAAGGGATCTGAGGATCTCATCTCGGTACCTAATGGCAGTCAGGCTACCTCTGGCGAGCACATGGAGGGCTGTGCGTCCCTCTAAAGAAATGCCACCCCACACCATTACTGACCCACTGCCAAACCAGTCATGGTGGAGGATGTTGCAGGCAGGAGAATGTTCTCCAAGGTGTCTCCAGACCCTGTCACGTCTGTCACATGTGCTCAGTGTGAACCTGCTTTCATCTGTGAAGAGCACAGGGCACCAGTGGCAAATTTGCCAATCTTGGTGTTCTCCGGCAAATGCCGGCAATCTTGCACGGTGTTGGGCTGTAAGCACAACCCCCACCTGGAGACGTGGGCCCTTATACCACCCTCATGGAGTCTTTTTCTGACTGTTTGAGCAGCCACATGCACATTTGTGGCCCGCTGGAGGTCATTTTTCAGGGCTCTGGCAGTACTCCTCCTGTCCCTTCTTGCACAAAGGTGGAAGTAGCGGTCCTGATGCTGGGCTGTTGCTCTCCTATGGCCTCCTCCACATCTCCTGGTAACGCCTCTATGCTCTGGACACTACGCTGACAGACACAGCAAACCTTCTTGCGACAGCTCGCATTGATGTGCCATCCTGGATGAGCTGCACTACCTGAGCCACTTGTGTGGGTTGTAGATTCCATCTCATGCTACCACTAGAGTGAAAGCACTGCCAGCATTCAAGAGTGATCAAACCATCAGCCAGAAAGCAAAGGAACTGAGAAGTGGTCTGTGGTCACCACCTGCAGAACCACTCCTTTATTGCAGATGTCTTGCTAATTTGCTTTCCACCTGTTGTCTATTCCATTTGCCCAACAGCATGTGAAATTGATTGTCAATCAGTGTTGCTATCTAAGTGGACAGTTTGATTTCATAGAAGGGTGATTGACTTGGGAGATACATTGCGTTGTTTAAGTGTTCCCTTTATTTTTTTTTGAGCAGTGTATATATTTTTGCCACCAAAAAAGGCACCAGATCTTATTTTCGGGGGATGCCATCCACTGACTAACCTCATTTTCGTCCCCGGTCTCCTTTTCGCTGTCAGAGGCCTTCAAAAACTTCTTTTGTGGCCGGTAAGGCTTTCCTGAAGGCCTCTGCAGCTGATAACAGAGCTCCGGATCGATCTGGGACTCTGTTATCAGCTACAGAGGCTTTCAGGAAAGCCTTCCCGGCCTTGCTGGCTGCAGAAGAAATGGGCCAAGACAGGTATCGGGGTGTGCGAGGCCTGGCTACAACTGTCCATAGGTAAGTAGTAGGGCAGCTCCACCCCCACATCCCCATCCTAGTTTAATTTTTATCAGTCCACTCTGGAGTGGGCAGGATCTTAATTAGGGCTTATTTTGGGGGGCAGGGCTTATATTGGGCACATGTGTAAAAAAAACAAGCCAGGACTTACTTTTGGGATAGGTCATATTTTCGGGGAAACAGGGTCTTGAGGGAGGGAAAGGGGGGAGATAAAAATGGCTCACCTGGAAGCTCCTCAGATCTTTCAGCTTACTTTGGAATCCAATGCAGGATTGCTTTTGTAGACATCAGATAAAAATGTTCCACATTGTTCAGCAAAAAAGCTAAAAGTCTATGGAGCTTCTCATTCATCGGATTCATGGTTGTCCCTAAGGTGCCTTTTATTTTAAAGGCAAGTGGACTTTCTGATTTTTCTTAAAGACTTCTCATCCAAGAAACTTCTTCAGTTCTAACTTCTTGGATGAGAAGTGAAATGTCTTCAACAAAAATCAAAAAGTCCACTTGCCTTTAAAACAAAGGCTCCTTTGGGATGCATAGCTGAAAGATGTCTATATGCATATTTTAATAAACATAAGAAATACAAGATGCTGAAAAAATAAAAAGTTATTTCAAGACTTTAGGAAGCATTTTCTTCTCATTCAGTAGTAACCTACATAATATATCCTATCAAAGCAGGAATTGCCAAACTGATTTACAAGAGTTACACTATTCAGTGCTGATATTAACTTGTTCTTAACTTGTTAAAGATGACGACTTCGCATGATTTCAAAAAGGGCATTGTACCATTTAAAATTAAAGGAAGCATGTTATCAAGTAGGGAAAGATAGTTCTCAATTTGATCCCACCCTTTTCAGCCGCTGTACTGAACAATTAAATCAGACTATAAAGAGATCCATTTAGAGAGAAGGCTAAGAGGACATTCAGAATCTTATCGTGTCCATTCACATGTAGACAAAAAATGTCTCTGGACATTCTCAGTCATCCAGGTCAAAGCTGTCCCAAAGTTATTTTTTCAAGAGGCAAGTGGACTTTCCTATTTTTCTTTGAAGATGTTTCGTTTCTCATTCAAGAAGCTTTTTCAGTTCTAACTGGATGGAGGGGAATGAAAGGATTTATACTCCTTGCCGACAGCTGGTTATTTGCATTCTTTTTAGAGTGTCATTGAGGCCACTTGGAGGTTTGTCTGTATCCAGCAAATTTGTCATGCCTATGTCGGAATCCGATTTGGAGAGGTGGCCAAGCATCTGACAGGGAGTGGGAGTGTGGATCTGTTGGCTGTGGAAGAAACTGGGGAAGGGCAAAGGCCAGCTGGGCACAGCACAGGAGAGGTAGACCAACAGAGAATTTGGAGGAAGACTCAGGCCCACCCCTTCTTCATCCTAGGGCATGCAGGGAGGAACAGAAAAGGGAGCAATGTGAGTTGTGTGGTTTACGGGGGAGGAAAGGGCCCTGATTCCCTTCATTAGCTGCAGCTGGGAACACAGTGTTTAAAAAGGGAAGCTGCGCACAGCAAATTGTTGAAAGCAAATCGTGAATTATCTGGTATTGTTGAAGCTTATCTGGGTTCCTGGCATCTTCCCAACTGTGTGTGTGTTGGTGGCCTTTCAAGTCTGCAATTCCTTCTCCTGCTCTGTCAAATTAATTACTGAAGCGTGATTTGCATGGATTTTTATTTACAGTTTGTATGTAGTTTGTTTTCGGACTGAATTTCCTCCACTTAAAGACTGTTCTTGGGAGTTTTTTCTCCAGCCGAAGGTAACCGGGACAGTGGGGACAAAGTTGGAGATATTAAAGGGACACTTCTTGCTTATTCGACTGTGTTGCCTTGTGCTACCCCTTGGATTATCTTCATCAATCAAGCTTCTTTTAAGAGAAGCAAAACATCTTCAAAAAAAAATAAGGAAGTCCAGTCACCTCTTGAAAATAGCTGGGACAACTAGACAAGAAGAGTTTCTTCACATTCTTCAGGTTTGCACCGATGTGCTGCCTATGGTGTTTGGGTGTTAAAAAAGCAGAGGCCCATGCTGTTGCTTGTTGGAAAAACCTCTCCTTTATAGAAAAAGCCACAGTCTGACATTTCAGCCAAGCCACTCTGAGCCTACACAGAAGCATTTTGGAGCTGAATGGAATGAGATGGACTGGCAGGAAAGACCCTCGCGTCCCAGGACAGAGCAGCCTTTCCCCGCAAAAGGGTCTCCAGCAGCATGCATACCCACCCTGGAGCTTGTATGAGAGAGATGAGAGGGCGGAGGCAGGCACGGGAGCATCGCTACTTTGGTCAATGCGCTCACGACAAGCAAGGCCGCGGGATGGAGTTTCTAGAGGGGAAGACAGTGGCACAGAAGGAGCACAGATTGAATGGGGAAGAGAAAAGCCAAGATAAAAGCAGCAAAGCAAAGCAAAACCAGAGCTCTCCTTAGTTCTAGGTTGCTTCTCGATTAGTTCCCATCCATTGTTTCTTGTCTTCTGGTGCTTTGGAGAATAGCTTGACTCTCTCTTCTTTGCGGCAGCCTCTTAAACATTGCAATACTGCTCTCATGTCACCCCTAGTCCTTCTTTTCATTAAACTAGACATACCCAATTCCAACAATATGTTTTAGCCTCTAGTCCCCTAATCATCTATGTTGCTCTTCTCTGTACTCTTTCTAGAGTCTCAACATCTTTTTTACGTTGTAGTGTGGTTTCTAGGGCATTATGGAAAAACCTACTCTTAGAGGAGCAGCAAATATTTTAGGAGTCTTTAGCCATGGCTCAGGACACAATGCAGACTTTTTTTTCCCTGCGTCTTTTTATTGGCCAACTCTGGGAAAGACCATATAGCCCAGCGTTATTTTGAATATTTTCTGTCTTTAGGTAGGAGCACTGTTGTCTTAGGGTAAGTAAGAAAAACAAATTAAAAAAGGCATTAACTGAACGACAATCATCTGCTCTTTTGAAGTAGGATCAGCTGCTTCTGTACATTTGTCTTTTAGATCCTTCCAGGTCAATCTTGCTCTCTGTGAACCAAAGAGAAAGAGGACTTCCAGAAAGAAAAAGCTCGTCTCTGCTAATGGAACAGGAATGGAACAGGCAAGGGAACCAAGATTTTGGGTTTCCACGAGAGATTCAGGCGGCCCTTTCATACCTTCCAAAACAGAAATGTTCTTTTATGTTCGGCTAAACCACAACCTTCTTTGGATCAGGGAGGTGACCGATCATACTTGCATAAATGTCAAAATGAAAAAACTTCTGCTGAGTTTCCTAGTAGCTGGTCTGTACAACTGTCCTTGTCTTTTAACAAGGATCTTTAAATCGCTTCCTGTATCCTTTTGTGGTTCCTTCAAATTCAGAACTTGTGAGTAGAAAGTACTTAAAGATAAGTAAAGCTGCCTTGGAATCACTTAATGATCCTCTAATTAGAGTTTGACTCAAGATGTGCAAGCAATAGGCACATCTCAATCACAACCATTGTGAATCCAAAGCCTTACTTTACAGTACAGGTAGTCCTTGACTTATGACCACGATTGAGCCCACAATGTCTGTTGCTAAGCAAGAACAGTTGCTAAATGGGTTTTGCTCCATTTCTTGCCACGGTTGTGGCAAGTGAATCACTGTGACTGTTCAGTTAGTAACACGGTTGTTAAGTGAATCTGGCTTCCTCCATCAATTCTGCTTGTCAGAAAGTCGCAAAAGGGAGACTTCCTGTTTGAGCTTCTTCGGAAACAGACTGAAGCCTCATCTCTGCGGGGTTTCGATCCTTGCTCGCCACTGGAGCGCTCCGCGCTGGCTGGTTTCGGGGCTAAGCCATCCCGTAGAGATGGAGGAGGGAGACTGCCTGCAGGGTTCAGGAGAGCCACATCTCTCCTCCCCAGCTGGCCATTGCTCCCTTTCCTGAAGGCGGTTGTAGCGGTGGTCAGAAATGGCCACCACAAAGAAGAACTCGACTGGAAAAGAATGTGCAGGAGGAAGATAAGAAGAGAAAGTTTTGGTTGATCGGGTCAAACAGTAAAAGCAACAATTAAGGTACCCTGGAATTGAAACTATTAAAAAAAACAATAACATTGTTCCCTAAAAATTTTAAGCTGCGAAGGAGAGAGAAAAGGGAAAAGATTTGGTTTTTTTTCTCCTTTTCCTATACTGACAGCTAAGAGACTTAAGCAAGAAATTGGGAAAAAATCCACTTTGACATCAATAGGCATTTAATGCTGAAAATAAAAAGTCAAAGGGATAATAAAGATTT
This sequence comes from Pseudonaja textilis, assembly GCF_049901715.1. Taxonomy (NCBI): domain Eukaryota; kingdom Metazoa; phylum Chordata; class Lepidosauria; order Squamata; family Elapidae; genus Pseudonaja; species Pseudonaja textilis. Next base: position 40,111,532 of record NC_141997.1, on the reverse strand, counting down.
CTGGATAATCAAAAGCTTTTGAAAACAGGAAAGGAGAGAAAAAGAATAAAAGGGCAGGATCTGGGAGGGAGGAGACTGCCTGGAATTAAAAAGTACTTACAGCAAAATCTCAACAAGACTTCCAAAAGAAGTCATTTTAACTGAAACATTGCAACAAAAATCCCAGGAAGAGAAAGTGGAAAAAGAAATAAGAAGAAACAGTTTGGGACTATTTGGATTACTTGATATCTCTGGGTTTTTGGTTGTTGTATTTGAAGGACTAAAATCAATCGGGTGGTTGTTTAAAACTGTTTAAAATGGCTCCACTTTTAGAAGAACTGAAAATGGAACTTAAAAAGTACAAAGAAGATGCACAAGAAGGGAAAGGTTCTTTTGGCTATGTATTTCAGTTCTTAGAAATGGAGATTTGGAATTATGAGAAACAACAAGAAATGCCTGCAGAACAAGAAGATTGCGACAAAGAAGAAGCCATCTTTAATGAACAAATAATCTTAGTTGGGGGAAAAAAAGGAAAGAGGGGGAAAGAGAATGGAAAGTTTAAGATTGGGAAAAACAACTCAAAAAAAACCATAGAGTGAAAAATAAGTATAAAATCAGAAAGCAACAGAAGAGGGAAATGCAGAAGAGAGGATTAGAAGTAGAGAGACAAGGGGTTAAAAAGGGAAGGGAGAAGATGAGAGGGAAGAAAGAAAGGAAAAGAAGTTATAAAGGACAGAAACAAAATATAGAGAAACAGGGCCCATTTAGAGATAATGGGTGAAAATTTAATGGAAAAAGGGATTGTGCAAAGGTACATAAGATAGTATTGTTATATTAGAAATAGAAATAATTTGAGAAAATATGCAACAATGTATGATTAAAATGTTTGATAAAATAGCTATTGTAATTCGGTGGAATGCTTGTCAATAAATAAATGTAACAAAATGAATATTTCATGATTTACAAAACATATGTGAAGAGAAATAAGGGAAAAACTAATTATGGAGATTATACGTGTCTTTAAGGAAGTATGATATTTAATTGAAAAGAAATGTTAAAGATGTTAAGATTTTAATGATTATTAATGATAGAACTGAATTGGAATGGAATGAGGGTTTATAATTACATATATTTATAATTCTTCTTTTAAAAAAGAATATAGTGTGTATTATAAGAATGTACCAAGCAGAATTCGATTGGAAGTTATGTATTAAGTATTATATTGAAGGTCATAACCTTAAGGTATTTATTGAAGTTTAAATAAGAGTTGAATGGATGTAATTAAAAGATATAAAGGTGTCATACTCCAATTAGTAACCACAGGAGAAAACTTGTTTTATGAGAAAAGATAATATGAAATTGAAACAGAACAGACAAAAGTGTAAATATAATGATTTGAATTGAGATGAGATAATCAAAATAAAATTGAGAAAATTAAAAGAGGGGAAAAACTATATAGAAAATGTAGAATAGTATAAGATATGGAATAGAACACAAAAAGGAGCATGAAATTGAGTTTTGTGTCTGTATAAAGAAGTTCAACCCGGGACCATGCTATTTTCAAAAAAGATGTTTTACTTGTATTTTGTATGTGTGAAAACCCAAATAAAACTTTATTTAAAAAAAAAGAAAGAAAGTCGCAAAAGGTGATTGCATGACCCCAGGATGTTGCAACCATCATAAATACACGTCAGTTGCCCAGCATCCAAATTTTAATCATGTGACCTTGGGGGGTCGTGCAATGGTTGTGTGAAAAACAATCCTTAGTCACTTACTCCAGTGCCACTGTACCTTCGAATAGTCACTAAATGAATGGTTGAAATGAGGGATCCTTGGTGCTCCCTGAGCTTGTTTGTTTTCTTGCAGACATTTCATTACCCTAACTAGGTAACCTCATCAGTGCTAGTAAGCTTACACTAGCCGATGTGATCCTAGTTTGGGTATTGAAATGTCTGCAAGAAAATAAGCAAGCCCAGAGAGCACCAAGGATCCCTCATTTCAACCCTGAGGTGCAAATATTCTCCTTTATTGGAATGGTTGTAAGTCAAGGACTACCTGTATTCAGATATCTGTGAGGTTTTCCCTACAGTGGTGGCTGAGGAGAAGATAAGAGCTTCTAAAGAAGGGATTGGATCTAAAGTGAGAGTGAAGAGCAAATGCTTGATACCCTTTCTCAAACATTAACCCCCCCAAAAAGACACTGGCATTTACTCACACATAATGTAAACATATACAGGAAGAGCTAGACTGTCAGCAGGCAAAGTTCCTGGTATGGAAGAGAAAATGCTATGCTATCACCACATAATACTCTACTCACATAAAGTGCTCAACAATTCATGGCAAAACAAACCAGGAATATTCCAAGTGTATTTTAAGGGCTGGTGTTGCATTTTCTCCCAGTTAAAGTGACAGGGGAAAGGAAAGATTTTCTTAGAAAAGGATTTCTCTGCTTCCCCCGATCCCATGCATTTCCAGCTCAGTTTGTCAAATCTGTTATCTTTTTTTACAGAATCACATGCAAAGACATATTTAACGTATCTTATAGTTTGGCTTTTGGCTGTGCAAGAATGCAAAGGAAAAGGACTAAAAAAGTAAAAAAGGGTTTGATTTCCTTTTCAAAGCAGCAGAGTGTGTGTGTGTGTGTTTTCCGCAAGTCTTGTAAGCATGGAAGTTCATACTTCCACTAGGCCTCTACCAAACTACAACTGATCCTTGCAATGTGATCAATAATCTGGTTATCATATGAGCTATTCATCACTCGGATTGGGTATTCCCATCAAGGCAACAGTTCACAAAAGTTATCTAAGTTTGTGGGCCAAGGGTAAAGAAGCAAATTAAAAATACGGGGTAAGATCTCTTAAGCTGAAATATTTTCCTTTCCTCTCTATTCTATTTTATTTTCTATTCTAAAACGGTATCATCTTGTCAGAAATGCTCACAATAGTCTATTGTTTACAAAGACTCCATGAGAGTCATATAAACTGAACCAGTGGATAGCACGAATCAGAATTTGAAGGCTACTTGCATCTAGAGTGAGCCAACCAAATCAAATTCAATTCTTCTAAGATTGAATTGCTTTTTGTCAGTAAACAGTGAAAACACTCTTGGTAGCTTTCTGGATGGATTCACAGGTGGCTTGTGATCTTGGGAATTATGCTAGAGTAAATCTTAGTATCACAGCTTCTGGCAGGAAGCAGAATTATCATCACCTAATATTTTAAGAAGATAGCACTAGAAACCTAAAGAAGTACCCCTGCCTCTGAAGTTCTACATGCTGTCGTGTTTATTTTCTGTTACAAATGGATAGTTGACATTGTAATTCAATTTCATCTCCTCTTACTGTAGCTCGAGCACAGGTCTGAAGGTATTCAGAGTTTCTACTTCAGATCTGCACAAGATTTCAGATACACAATAATGGAAATCCATTGCAGTGTCTCCATGCTGTATTTCAAGAGGAGGAACAACTATCCTGTCCAAATAGATTTTTGAAGAGAAGAGGGGAAAAAACAACCATCTGTTCTAGGCATTGATGGAGATGATGTCAAGCATACGGATCCCTGCACTTGTAAACAGCAAAGTCTAATCTATACCACGGTAATCAGAAGAGCATCCTTGAACCCCCAAAATGTTAGCTGGCTTCTTAATTGCAAATATACTATTATTATTTTTTTTGGCTGAGGAATGTTTTTAAATTGTCTACTGAGGAATCCAAAGACCTAAGCCTAAAGACTTCCATCACATACTCTCTGATGAAGCCAAGGTGGACAGAAAGGATCCACATAGCCAAAAATGATCTTCTACTTTCTTTTGTTTGTGGATTCTCTCTCACGTGTTATCACTTTGAAAATGCTTCTCGAGGTTTATTTCCGTCAAGTAGAGCTTGCCGAGGTCTCTAGAAATAATGGGTGGTAAGCAGTAGACTTGGGAATCCTATGACTCAAGAAGAGGAGAAATCTAACTACTCGGTCTCCACAGCTAGCCCAATGGCACTTCTACTGATATCTGCAGGTCCTTGATCTTCAAAGGGATGTCATCTGTGGTTTCCTTCAGGTACCACAACCACCAGAAACAGACATGAGGGATATTTGGGGAAGAAGAATGTAGAGAGATCTGTGTGGACTGTTTAAAAACAGCCATGCTATTCTCAAGGCTGAACCCAATTGTTAAGTTGAAGTCTTTATTCCGTAGTGTTTCTTATTCTGAAGATTTCCTACTGTCACCTTCAGTGGGAGAAGGTCAATTTGTTTCAGGATTGGTTAGAACGGTCAGATTTCTGGTGCTCCCAATTAAAGATGAAAAAGCTTCAACAGAGTTATACCACATGTTCTGTTTACAGAGAAGATTAAGAACTCTTTGAAAACAGGCAAAATGTTTTAATGTAGTCTAACTCTGAAGGACCAGGGCTGAATTCCTTTCTATTATATAGAAAAATGAATGGAACAAACAGCTTGAGCATTAACTCAATTTATCAGCATTAATCCCGATTAGCTTAAAAAAACCACTTTTTCAGAATCTATTCTCAACTTTTATGGAATCCTACTATGGAACAGAATGGAATATGAAGAAAAGATCTGACAAACAGAATAAAAGAGCTGGAAGGGACCCTGGGGAGGTCTTCTAGTCCAAGGCCCTGCTTAGGCAGGAAACCCTACACCACTTCAAACAAAGGGTTAGCCAAGCTCTTCTTAAAAATTTCCCGTGTTGGTGCATTTACAACTTCTGGAGCATTTACAACATCTTATAGAATTTAGTAAAACTCCCACAATATTATGAAGGAAAAAAAAATCAACTAATTATCATCTTTGAAACCAAAGTATTGCCTTCATTCATCAGTGCTTCAGTTTCAAACCACAGCTGAGTAATAACTGCAAAAAACCTCGTTCACCAACATTCAAGATGAAACAATACTTACGAGAAATTTCAACTCTCACGAATATTATATGAGTTGAGAATCCTTCCACTGAATTCAACTCAATATATATTTTTAACAATTATCCATACCACAAATCATAAACAAAAGGCCAGGGAGACAATCCTTACTAATTATAGGTAAACCTCACATTTGGTTCCATGTGATGGAGAGCTGACATAGCGGTAAAGGAAAGTGAAGGTGATACGCAGTGGATAGCAGTGCAACTGAGGTGGTGATAGCAATGGCGCAGCTTCGAAATGGAGAGAGGAGGCAGGAAAGGCTGACAGACTTACTCTGAAGCTGTGGCTGAGGTTGCTGGAAGGGAAGGGACTGTCCAAACACAAATGGGCTGTGGATTAGGGAAGAGGGAGGATTTGCAGCTTGATCAAAGATGGAAGGAGCTGGGAGACTAGGCCGTGACTGAATGGAATTCAATAGGGCGCTCAGTTGGTCACCTGCAGTGGGCAAAACAGTTAGAACTACAACCTGTTACCTTCAAAAAGGGCAATAAAACGTTCATTTGACCCCAGTAAGGCCTGCTGCAATCCGCCATCTTGAAATTAAGAACTATTCTGTTCGCAAGGCATTAGTATGAGATGATGCAGCGGTTAACCCATATTTGGTGGAATCATGAGCAGTTTGACCAAATACTTTAGCAAAACCCAAAAACATGCAGAGATTATCCTTTTATAGGTTAAGAACAAGACTGTAGCCTGACCTTGAAACAAGCCCAAATACTATGATTGTCTGAAGAAAGACTTTGGAAATCAAAAACAAATAAATAGCCAATGAGAGGGAGGAGGAAAAAAACAAAAATAAATTTATTTAGAATACATAAAGCAGAGAGAATGGTGGTTCCTATTCTGAAGAATACCCCAACCTACCCCATCCTCCATCTCATCAGGCTATTGCCGACCCTCCTGATGGCTCCTAAGCTGTCCCTGGAAAATATCTGAAGGAGAAGGAGGAGGAGGAGGGTGATATAAACCACCTCTGCTACCGCCATGAGTATTATGGTATGGCAATCTGTAATTTAATATATTTCAGGCAGATCCCTGGGATACACAAATGACAGAGACTGACATCCTTTTGTGCAGCTTAGGACGCTGAACAGCTGTGATCAGTTTCAAATGTATTATTAGCAGTATATATTTTTTAATAACTTTCATGAGTTTCTCCTCAAAAAATAAAGATTTTCATAGACTATCGATCATTGCAGAGCACCTTAAAAATCTTTCCCATTTGATTTCAAATAGGAAATATTTTGGACTTGCCCAAATGGACTCATTGAGAGTGCTCTACGTTTGCTAATATTAACTAACATTAAAAAAAACAGTCCCTTTTTGGTAACAATTCCATGTATTCTATTCTAACAATTCTATGGAGATTCCATGTATTCTATTCTAACAATTCTATGGAGATTCTCAATCATCTAGGTCATGGTCGTCTCAAAGGTGTTTCCCCCCCACCCCCCCAAAAAGGCAAGTGGATTTTCTTCTTGGTGTTTCCTTTGAAAATGTTTCACTTCTCATGTAAGAAGCTTCTTTAGTTCTGAAGAACTGAAGTGCAAGAAACTGCTGAAGAAGTGAAGAAGCTTCTTGGATGCGAAGCGAAACATTTTCAAAGAAAATACCAATGGCCTTTTGGAGAAAAAAATATCTTAGGGACAAATTCCATGGATAAAATCTGCAATCAGAATTGAATGCCAAGCAAGAGGCAATATGTTCATCTGTAATAAGTCCTCTGAATTTTTCAACTTTCCCACTGCAGACCTTCAGAGTCTCTCACGCGGCTAGCCTATCCTGGAGCTGCATTATTTCAAAGATAATTTTAATATTGCCTCATTCAAATTTCCAAAAGTGTCCACAAGATAACCCTTTTCCACCAGGGAGGTAGAATCTTCTTGCTGCAGAAGGCTGGGATGAGATAATTTTCTATGCACCTATGTGTGACTTCATCTATCATTTTATTACTGGAAGAAATTTTAATTACTTTAGTGCTGATTGGGCATTTGGCATATTTCTGTTAATAATCCTTTTTGTTTCTTAATTTTCAATCCAATGTAAATTGGGTTTAAAAAGGGTTTCTGGGGGAGAGATATGCAAATTGCCTTCATCTTGATAAATCTTAATTCTGATTCAGATCTTACTTCATCATGGGGAGATTCCTGATAGGCCCCATTCACCTTCTCTGGCAATACTTAAATGTACACTAAAGAAAATACCATGTCCAAACATTCAATCTAGTAGATAAAGAGACTTCTAATAACACTGCAATACATCAAAATCACCTTTCCCTTGGAATGACAGTCAAGCAATAATCTTGCAGATTCCATTAACCTCTCCAAGAGATCTTCCATCAACACCTAACAAAAGGTTGCCTAATGAAAAATTATCTCCTTAGAAGATCAATTATAAGAAGGTGAGGAAATCAATGCCCGACAGCCTATTTGTGAAATGACACCTCCATGTGTAGGCTGAAGAAATGCTATCTGAATTATTAGGTGGATTTACTCAGTTACTTTCAAGAAGACGAATGCCTAAAAGACACAAAGAGAATCTTTGTATTTTGAAGTCTCACTTGAATGGATACATTTGGAGAACAAGTTGCCATTATAACTTGATGTGATCTAGATAGAAAGAACTTAATCCATGATAAGAATGATTAACGATTATCCCTGCGAAAGCCGCCCATCCTTCATTGCAATTCTAAACATTGCCAAGGTGGAATTTTAGCTAAAGGCACTGATGATGTTACTTAGTTCGGTAAGGAAACGTCTGCAAGAAAACAACCAACCTCAGAGAGCACCAAGGACCCACAGTTAAAAGGAAAATTCTGCTTTAGCAATAGATACCCAAGTCACGGTCTAAAACTAGAAACAGGAAAGGGCTATTCAAAGCTGCTGTCTTCAGGAACCTACTCATGTGAAGAGAAATATTCTTGTCCGAAAATAAGGGTGTGCTAGATTTGCCTCCCCTATCCCAATTCTCTCCCATACTGGTGAGATAGGGAAGGGAACATGTGAGCCAAATCAAGAGAGCTTGATTTTGATCTCTGAAAAGGTTCTAAGACATCATTCTTCTTGTTTTATTTCACTTCTTTTAGGCCTGGACATTTGTATGTCTTTGGTCATTTCAAGCAGCAGTCCCGAGTTTGCAAACTGACAGCAGCGGTGGGAGGGGCAGGATTGGGACCCCTGATCACTGGTCACTGGTTCTTAAGTCTCTAGCTTCGTAACCTTAGTCAGTATTACGTGTAATCAATTATAACAGAGTGACATATATCTATCACTTTGATGGACTGAAAGGTTCTTGGGAGCTGGCCTTTCAAAGCTCAGGTTCCGAAAATGGAATGGATATTCTAAGCGCCATCTTTCTGCTGCACTAAAGGAGATGATAAGAAGAGGGCTGAATGTTCCCACCATGAGGAACCGGAAACAGATTTCAAGCAGATCTGCAAAATTAGTTTGTCTGTAAGGAGAGGCCAGGGAAGGGTATAAACTGCTTTTTCAGTAAGGGATCTTCAAGTCAACGTGCCAGTTCTTCCTCCAAGAATTTCTTGGCTCGCTATAATGATGGGATGAGGATTATCCCCTTCAAATGGCGTGAAGCCACATCCATTTTTTCAGTATATTTAGGTGCAATAAAGCCAAGAACGGAACTACTGAAAGGATTTTCATTTTTTGTTGAAATACAGAGGGTCCTCCCCCCCCCAAAAAAAAACCTGTACAAGGAAAAGAAATGATTCAAGAAGATATATAACATTAATGAACACCTGGTGCAAAAATACCCTGGATCAGTCCAGTAAATATATATATATAAAATTTAAAAAAGAGATATGAATTAATGTAGTGGAAGGGAAACTAGGAAAGAAGACCATAAATTCTTGGTGTTTATCACACAAAAAATAGGAGAACATTTTAAAAATAAGCTTTTTAATATTTTGATCTAAGTCCAGCTATTCCTTCAAAGCAGTAAGTTCAGATTATGGTTAGCATAGCATGCACTGGAAGATAAATTTCTAGCTATAGAAAAATTAAATTTATAATCCAGCAAACATTCTACTCATTTCACCTTTACTCATTTTAAATTCTGTGCTCTCAAGCTATATGCATTGTATTCATGGGCCCTGGATATCCTACTCTAGTTTTATAAATCTAGCTACTAAAAATGGCCTAAGATACATCAATACCTGGAGTCACTAATGTGTAGCAATCAGTTGGAATTGAACTTCTCTCCTGCAGATAACTGGAAGAAGTGTTTTTATCTAGTTTTCACTGGAAAGCTGTGAAACACCCAGGTCCCGGCTTAAAATGTCCCCTTTTAAAACGTGTGCCAGAACAGATAACACTGGCCTTGTGGCTCTGGGGTAAAGTCAGCAGCTCAGGGAAGAGCCATTCACGGGAGCACAGAGGGAAGATGGCCTCTTCCATGCAAAAATATATTTCCTTCTAGAAAGTACAATCTGCCAGTCCTGGATTGGGAATGCTTGCAATTTACCTTGTAGGGGTGGAGGGGTGGGCAACATAATAGATGATAGATAGAAAGATAGATAGAAAGATAGATAGATAGATAGACAGACAGACATTACATAGGTGATATAGAGAAATAGATAGAAGAGAAAGAGGGGAAGGGAAGAAGGGAGGGGGAGGGAGGGAGGGAGGGAGGGAGGGAGAGAGAGAGAGAGAGAAAGAGAGAGAGAAATCCCACAGTAACAAAAACAATTTTGAGGGGAGTTTTAAATTATTCCAGATTTCCTGAAATTAACGTACACCGTAAAGTAGAAGAAGCAACTGTACGAATAAACTGAACTTTAAAATTATGGTCTTATTTATTCATTGTAATGTTTTGTACAGCATTTTTATTTGAATGTAAGCCACAATCTAGAGTCGCCTTGGTGAGATGGATGGCACAGAAGATTAGGTAGAAGATAGATAGATAGATAGATAGATAGATAGATAGATAGATAGATAGATAGATAGATAGATAGATAGATAGATAGATAGAGATAGGTAGAGGGAGGGAGGCCGAGATGAATGGATAAATGGTTAATGTTTTATATCATTTTCTTGTTGATGCCGCTCAAGAAAGAGTAAAGTGTGATCTTTTGTTTTGATTTGGCCTTTGGAGTCAAGGCTATTTATTTATTTCATATTGCTTAAAAATCAATATTTGGTCTCTCCCAAAGAAGCTAGAGGCAGAACACAAAATACTTCCTCCTCCAGGTTTTCCCTATTACAATAATCCTATGCAATTGAGGTGACAAAATGACCGGTCCATAGTTACTCTATAGTTGAGGGCAGATTTGAATTATGGTTCATTATTTTACAACTAAAGATTAATCGGAATAAACACGTTTTTTCAAAAAAGCTAAAACTCTTCTTCCGCTCAAGCTCAGGTCCTGGTAACTCATAGATACCTTTACGTAGTTTTCAGCGTGACGTTCTAAAAGGGGCTTATTTCTAGTTCTAATCTACAGCCCTGACTTCTGCTAGCCTTCAATCCGAATGCTAACCAGTTGCAGTGTTGCTCAACTTTCAGGATCAACCGTGGCCAGCTAGAGGTGTGGCCAGCTAGAGTCATCCTCATCGTGATTGTTCTGACATTTCTTCTGATTAAAAAAAAAAAATGCAGAGAATATATTAAGGTAAAGGTTCCCCTTGCACATAAGCGCTAGTCATTTCTGGTTCTAGGGAGTGGTGCCCATCTCTGTTACAGAGCGGAAGACCCAGTGCTGTCCAAAGATGTTTCCATGGTCATGTGGCCGGCATGACTAAATTCTGAGGGCGCATGGAACACTGTTACTTTCCCACCAAAGGGGTCCCTATTTTTCTACTTGCAATTTTTTACATGCTTTCAAACTGCTGGGTTAGCAGAAGCTGGGACAAGTAACGGGAGCTCACTCCGTTATGCGCTAGGGATTCGAACCGCCGAACTGGCGACCTTTCTCATCAACAAGCACACCGTCTTAGTCACCGAGCCACCGCGTACCTTCTGAGAGTATATTAATGCAGCTACAGATCCATAAGAAAGACACTCGCTAGTCAAAGAAGGCACACAGGAAATATCCTGGGGCAGGGTTTACCTTTGTGGTTTCCAAGTCCGTAGTCAAATCCTTGGTCATTACTGCAGCTTGTCCCTCTGTGGAAAGTTTGCAGCGAGAAGGGGCTTGGTGGAGGAGTCTGGCCATTCTGATCAACAAGAACTTGCTCTGTTTCAACAAAGAAATAAGTCAAAAAAAAAGAGAGAGAAAAAAATAGCCCAATCCTGGTTTAGAACGAACTGATCACATCTGTGTGTGTCAGCATGGAATGTTGACATCAAAAGAACCTTGTAATACTTCTTTATACCAGGGGTGTCACGCTCGGCTTCATTGAGGGCCGCATCAGGGTTGTGTTTGACCTTGGGGGGAGGGCAGCTGGGGGGGTGGGCGTGGCCAGGGTAAGCGTGCCAGCTTGATGTCACTCGTGTCGGGGGCTCCTGTGGCCTGAGTGCTCTGTCAGAGGAAAAGGGCCCGCAAGTTCCATTTTTGGCTGGGATGGGCTCCTGCACGCCGTCTTCCGGTGAAAACGGAGCTTGGGAGGGCTGCGCGTGGACCTTGCAACAGGGGTGGGATTCCACTGGTTCGGATTGGTTCCACAGAACTGGTTGTTATGATTCTGCACAGTTCAGAGAACCGGCAAATCGTTTCCCTGGCTGGCCCCACCCCTCTCTGCCCTCCCCTCCCTTATCGTGCATGTGCAACATCGCGTGCACGCCCGACATTGCTGACTGCATTCTTCCCTGCCTAGTCACTCCTTAAGGTGTTTCTTCCTCCCCCCCCCCGACAATCAGCTGTTCCTATGATCAACTGATTCCCCTTGCTGTCTTACTGCTTTGTCCAGGAGGCTTCCCCGAGGCCCAGGAAGGCAAAAAATGGAGCGTGGGGAATCCTGCTCTTAACTAAAGGTGTAGGAACGTATTCCGAAACCATTTTCAGTACAGGCAGTCCTCGTCCTATGACGCACAACTGAGCCCAAAGTTTCCGCTGCTAAGCAAGACAGTTGTTAGGTGAGTTTTGCCCCAGTTGTTAAGGCAATCCCTGCAGTTGTGAAATGCCTAACACAGTGAATCTGGCTTCCCCGTTGTCAGAAGGTTGCGACCTGTCATAAATATGAACCAGTTGCCAAGCACCCAAGTTCTGATCACGTGACACTGGGGATGCTGCCACAAGTATGTGTGGAAAACAGTCTTAAGTCACTTTTTTCAATGCTGCTGTAAGTTGAGCAGTCACTATACAAATGGTTAAGTTGAGGACTATCTGTAATGCTAAACACAGGCATGTGTGTATGCCACACACAAACACACACAGACACACACGCATAGAGCCTTCTTGTTATAAAATAGTTAAAGACTTTGGTCTCCTCTTGGTGTTGGGTGTAAAGAGGACTATGAAAATATTTACATCCTCACATCCCGGACATAATTATATTGACTGCTTCCTAGTATGATTCCATTGCTTATTGTACCCTTTGACTATCATTAAGTGTTGGACCTTATGATTCTCAACTCTTGACGAATGTATCTTTTTTTTTATGTACACCAAGAACATTTGCACCAAGACAAATTCCTTGTGTATCCAACCACACTTGGCCAATAAAGAATTCTATTCTATGAACTGTTTCAACTCCTTCTCTCAAAGTGACACTATAGATCACTGCACACCAGAACAACTAGACACAAGGCCAGTTTTTTCCCCGAACGCCATCACTCTGCTAAACAACTAATTCCCTCAACACTGTCCAACTATTTACAAAGTCTGCGCTACTATTACGGTTAATCTTCTCATCACTCCTTATCACCTATCCCCTCCCACTTGTGACTGTATAACTGTAACTTTGTCGCTTGCATCCTTACGATTTATATTGACTGTTTCCTAGTATGATTTGATTGCTTACTGTACCCTATGACTATTATTAAGTGTTGTATCTTATGATTCTTGACTCTTGACGAGTGTATCTTTTCTTTTATGTACACCAAGAGTATTTGCACCAAGACAAATTCCTTGTGTGTCCAATCACACTTGGCCAATAAAAGAATTCTATTCTATTCTATTCTATTCTATTCTATTCTATTCTATTCTATTCTATTCTATTCTATTCTATT